>NC_080670.1:7707064-7730030 GCF_030247195.1 Topomyia yanbarensis | reverse complement strand
GTTTTGTCTTCCGTCAGCTCCGTGTTCGCCTGCACGAAAATCATGCGGGGCTTCTTGTGCAGCAGAACAATGTCACGCCACTTGGCCCAGGGATATGGACCTTCCTCGCTGACCTCCGAATAGTGGTTGTACATCTTAGTAGCACTCACCACGTCTCCGGTAGACTTATAATACTGCAGCTTTAGCAGAAACTGCTTGATGGCTTCCTTACCCACTGTTTCTATCTTGCTGCGATCAAATTTCAACAGCAAATTCTTGCCTGGCTCGGTCTCTTCTACACTGACCAACCCCTCGCCGGCTTCCAGCAGCACCTTCATGATTACGAACCGAGCTTGATAGTGAGCCTGCAGCCAGGCTTTTTGTGTTGGATTGTACAATTCCATCGCAACGCCGACTCCTCCCCATACTAGTAGTAGCCAGTTAACGTAGATGATGTCATCCATGTCCTGCTCATCTGTGTGACCGAAAATCTTCAAAATGTCACGATTCAAGCTCAGATACAGACCGACCGCTTCTGCACGACACTCCTCGTAGCTCGAGCTTAACGATTTAAATTTAGAGTCATACGTTTCACCGGGTTCGTACCAATTGCAGACTGCTTCCCCATTCAGCGGATTTTTGACCTTCTCCCGATCAAAATTGTACTCGCCTTTCTCGTTCAGGCGCAATAATTTCCCACTACCATGACCCAGTAACTCGTGAAGACCGACCTGCACTTCAAAAGCTGACGCCTTCAGGCGCTTCAACAGAGCCTGATCCTCCGGAGAAAGAAACGGGATCGTGTCGGTTTTGTTCGTATTGGCCAGTACGTTACCCAGGGACACATTTTTGAATCCTTCGTCTTGGCGGATTTCGTCATCTATGTTAAGAAAAACAAAACAACTTAAAGTAAAATGCAGTAGCTTAAAACCTAGACTTACAATTGGGAATATTTATCCCACAAGGCACACCCGACCCGGCAAAAGTCAGTATATCCAACGAAGTAAAGTCCGGTTTCAGATAATTATCCTTCTCGTAATCCTCACCCCAAGGCAACAGTTTAATGAAGTTCTCAGCATTCTTGACCAACGTTCCGAACTTGGCTGACATCTCTTTGTTGACCATAGCGACAAAACCCTCGAACTCGCCCCTCTGTCCCACCGGATCTCTGTAGGTTTCGATGAATCCAATATATGTTTCAATAACCGGTCCTTTGTCCTTGATCCAGTAGCGGGAACCGGTCTTGTGCGCATCCAAGCTACCTTCAGTAAAGCTCTGAACATAATGATTAATCATCTCTTTTTGATTTTCGTTCGCCGAGTACTTGTTCGCTTCTGAAAGATGATCCGCCACCTTCTGCATCAGCTCTCGGTAATCTCCGCGAGTAATTTTAAAAATACACCCCTTATACTCTACAGGAGCCAAAGTTAATCCTTCTTTCTCCCCTTCTTCGGCGGAGGCAAGCTTGATGTTGTATACCGTCTTATCATCTTCAACAGTTTTGAACGTACGACAAATGTACGCCTCTAGCTTATTCTCTTTCATCCACTCACTGATCAGTTCCGTATCCTGAAGAGTCACATTGGACGAAAAGTACGTTGTAATTCCCTGATCGCACAGTCCCAGCGTTTTGGTACGATCAGACAAAAGGAACATCGGTGTTCTAGTCTTTTCCCAAAGTCCTCCCACAACGTTTTCATCCTCCTTGAAAGCCTTCGAACTTTTGACGATCATCTCAAACTTATCCTCGTCCAGGTTGGGCACAATTTTGCTGTCACCCATACCCTTGTAGTTGCCGCTGTTAGCCAAGAAGCCACAAGCGTAAACCAAAAAAGCCTACCCGAGTGGAATCAAAGTTATTACCATCATTAAAAAATACATTGCGATAAGATAACAAGCAAACACACCGTGAACTCGTCCTCACCCACACCCGCCTCCAGTGCTGCCTTCTTCAACTGGTCCACGGGTTCTGCCAGGAATAATCTATGCAGAAGCGAAAAAATTAACGGCGATTCCGGACTCGATTGAACCAGAGCAATCAAACCACCGGTCCATGACGCCTAAATGATTAGACGAAATTTGAAGTCATTAACGAAGTCGAACGTCTAAACGGAGTAGGTACCTGACTGAAATAGTGCGCGTACAGTTTTTCCTTCTCGGTCAGTGCATTGAACGCGGCGGCACAATCCAGTTCCACGATGGGTTGCGAGTTTGGAAGAACATACTGACTTTTATCCGTCATTGTGGTCCAGCTACAGTGGTTGAAATATGAACGGCAGAGAAACTGATGACGGTACACTTTTCAGATGCTAGTGGATGATTAATATATGCCACGATAACCACAAAAATGCAGCGACGACGGAATGCGCGATGTACAGAATCGAATGAGTTGACAGAAAAAGCAAAAGCCGGTCGGTTCGAAAAAGGTTGAATACGCTCGAATTGAACAGTGTTGCCAGATTCATGTACATTGAACGGTAATTCGAGCAATTCAAGCATATTTTTTGAAAACAGCGAAGCTCGCATTTGGCCCAAACAGAAAAAAAGTGAAGACATTCTCGAAGTTTTGATTTAAATGTTATTTAAAACCACACTGATTTCTACATTAATTATTCAGTGCACCAAGCAGTGCACTTTTTATTAAATTGAGTGACTGGCACATTGAGTTTAAATGAATGAGCGTGTAGTCAAAAACTGATGCGATTTTCGATTGATTAACATCGGTGTAGTGGAGTGCACTGGTTTTTCACTTTCTAGCAGAAGTGTCAATGGAACATACCCAGTTTTCTGTACTTCTGCTAGAAAGTGCAAAAATGGTGCAGTTCCAGTGCACTCCACTACACCGGTGTCAATCAATCGAAAATCCCATGAGTTTTCCTCGTCTACTCAGTTTTGAGTTTGATATTAAAATGTCAAATTTGAGTACACTTTATTCAAAAAGCAAATACAAGAAATAACCATTTCGCTGTTTTTATATAACTACAAAGGAAATTATTGGTACTTAATAAATCACCTGTACCTCCAGAACGTTTTCCAGGTGTTTGCAATGTCTGGAGATTTAATCCGAGGGTCTTTTTGCAATCTGCTTCATGTTGATCGGCATCTCGTTGAAATGGCAGGAACTACTAAAACACGGAAGGAAGTTAAATTTGAACAGAAGCAAACTCAATGAAACTAACCTTTTAGTCTTCCTAACGATTCGTGTCGACTGTTCAACTGCAAGATTTTTTTTTTATTTTTGCCGTCGTCCGACTCCACGAACTTTTTTTTGAGAATAAGTAGTTTTTTTTAATCAAAACATTGAAAACGTAATGGTTACTCACGAGTTGAATTGATTCTACTCAAATTAAAACTCATCTTTTGACATAATGCTTCTAGTTTTGAAATTGAGTGCTCTGAACTCAAATTTTGAGTAGTGTTGAATGAGCGTGCAAAAAAACATGCACGGAGCTACTCCAGCCCACTGAGACGTCAAAAAAATTGTTTCAAAATCGTTCAACACGGGTCCAACGATGGACATTCGTTGAACGGTTATTTGGACGTTGTCCAAATTGGTCCAACGAACGTCCTTCATTGGACGATTTTGAAACCAACCGTTCCTAGAGGGAGGGCACATCAATCGAAACCCCATTTATTTGTTGGCCAAGGTGGCCAGACCTACCGATTTATCGGTAGTCCTACCGATTTTGGTCTTCCCTACCGATTCACAGACGACCAAGGGAAAACTACCGATATTTTCTTATCCCTACCGAAAACTACCGATTTTTGTTGATTTTGGACACATCCTCAACTTTTTTTCGAGTTGGATTTGGTCAGAGATACGGTGACCATATCAGACGAGTAAAAAACCAGGACAATCGAAAGGGGACTGCCTTCCCCGTTACCTCTCCATCAACTGTGCATTTTCCGTAGGTTTTCGGAAGTTAAAAAGTTCTGAGATATGGTAGGTCAGAAAGTCCATTAGAATTCAATCACCGGCCACATTTCGGATTTACACACACCCAGTTCTCGCTACACCACCTTCAGCGAGGGTTTCATGCTATTTTTGGAAAAATCGGCAATTCTGAATCAAGCGGATGATACAAAATATTTTGAGATTGTCTGTATTGAACCCGAGGAGTTTTAAGCACTAATTACACGTCATTGAAGTAAAGCAGAAACATCGACGGTCTCAAGCAGCTTCCATCCGCTATTCCTGATGTAAAAATAAGTACGTGGCAATCTCTATCTCTCGATCGGAGAGCTAGAACCGAAACAGCTACAAATCTACCGTATATTCCAAATTTATTTTTTTTTATTGTTATCAAATAGTGGATAAGTTGGTGTAAATCAAATCAGTTTAAGAGCGACATTCCATACTCCTGTTATGTATGATGCTAGACTCAACATGTTAGTCGCTGTTAAGCGTCCAGGCGTGTAGCCATATTAATCCTTGATTAGGTACTGCTTGCATTGATCCTAAAGTAGTTCCATAATCGCCAGCTCGAGTGAGCACTCAATGAAGTTATAACACGCTAAATATTGATGTTTCGCCATTTCCCGTTTTAAGGATTGGAAGCATGTTCGCGGATTTCCAGCAAAAACGAAAAATGCCACTGGCCAGATAACTCTAGCAAAAGACGAGTCACCAAAACGTCGATGTGTCTTCTCAGAGACCAAAGAAAATTCTTCAGGTCGCAAATTGAACGACCTATCAAACTGAGAAGAAGCTCGTTTCAACGACATTGATATCGGCCAGAGTTTGGTTCACAACTGGACTCGGTTGGATTTATTGGGTTGTCAAATATCATTGCAATTTCTATGTACGAAAAGGAAGTTGAAAAGAGAAATAACGAGGCATTTTTGAAGGATTAAAAAAGCATCGAATACTATAATTGGGACATTCGAGTGTATTGAGCTTTGTTTGTCGTATTCTGGTCGGTCGTAACTGCGAGCTGGATAGGAGTGAATACAGATTATGGGCTGTTCTATTTTACATCACCGACTAAAACAGATCGCAATGCTGAGATGCAGTTCTATTTTTCGAGCACTTTTTTGGATCAGATTTAAAACAGCTCGACTATTTTGTTTTAAATTTTCCATAATTTAAAACACGAATAGAATACTGTTCCAATTTTTTTTTTCATTAGTATGTGCGACGACTGACCGCAGAAAAAAAACGTATGTGTCACATAAGTGACAAACAATAACAAAATCAAATAAACAACATTTAGAACAGGTGGTTACCAAAGAGAATAGTGAAAGAGACGAAGAGTGAAAATCAGTCAAAACGGCAACACTCCCTTTATGATGATTTCAACACTAGAATTTTGGCAACCGCTTCTACAGGCAGCACTTTAAATGACTCCTATTATATTTGGAAAACAAACCGTATGTCGATCGATGGATTTGTTTATCAAACGATGTGCATTTCGAAACAAAGAGATGAAATAATTTTAAAGCTTATTTTTACTCATACATATACTCTAGAATGCACCTTACAATCACGATTGAACTAAATTCTGACGAAAATTCAAATTTCTTTTTTGATAGAAGTTCAATACTTATCTCCTCCAACTCAGGCATGAGTAATGTTTATTTACATTGCACGATTGGTCTGCTCAATAAGGTATTTTTGGCTTCACACTATTCGTCTCTTTCCCTATTCTCTTTGGTGGTTACAACATCGCATTGGAAGCACCGTGTTCTAGACGTATTTTGACAGATTCTGAAACAAATTTACACCATGCATAGCATTGCGAACAGCCTTACCGACAGCGATGCCAGATTTACAGACATATCTGTATTTTACAGACTTTTGATGTCTTCTACAGACGTAGCCAGAGATCTACAGATTTTTAAAAGGGTAATAATGTTTAGTAAAATTGCGCTAGAATAACTGTTTTCGAATACGAGTGATTCATTCACAATAGAATTCTACTTTCAATCTATTTTTAAAGTAAAATTTTAGTGTAACTAGGATTTACACAACCATCTACAGACTTTTACAGACATTTCTCGACAAACATATGATTACGGCCTAAAAGCCAACTGTCAAAATCCACTTTGAATGGAAATTCCGGACAAACCAATACACGCCAATCACAGATGTTGGAAGTAAATGAAAGAGAAAAGTTTTCTCTTTCATAAACTGTTGTGAACTATGTTGGACTTGTAACGGTTTGTCTGAAATTTCCATTCAAAGTGGATTTTGACAGTTGGCTTTTAGGCCGTAATCATATGTTTGTCGAGATTTTAGTTATTCTTCTACAGGCATTTCAAAAAAACGTGTGGCATCGCTGCTTACCGATATTAAGAAATTCTTTCTGGCCACCCTGCTCGGTTCGTTAAATTGAAACGTCAAAACGGTTCAAAACAAACATAGCCGAAACCGGTTCAGTTCAGTTCTTCTAGCCAGGGTCCTATTTCTGTGATCAAAAGCAGTAATCGTTTTGGACGATATTAACTGCCATAATTATAAAGTTCCCACTGCTTTGCTTCTAGGCATACACAAAACATCGGACCGAAATGATCAACAAAAGTCATCACGTTCTTCCGAATACCCAGCCAATTGCGGTGCTGGAATGTGCAACCGCTTTTAAAGCTCTTACTGAGAAGGAAAAACTGTATGCCCACCACTTTAGCCAGGTTACAGCTTTACAATAGTTTGTTCTCCAAAATAACACTCAATACCGATCATCTTATCCATAGGCATGCTGGGCAGGCGGGCTGATTGCCTTGGTCCAATCGAGCCCGGAAGCTCCGCTGATCTTTTCCCTACTGCATCGTCTGTTACTGGTGCAACCTATCGGGGAGTTGAAGGAGGCCGCACTGGAGGCGGGTATTAGCGAGGATGAATTTACGGTAAGTGATTTATCTTATCACCTTGGTCAGCAATTAGTAAAGCAAATACGCTTAATGATAGCTTTATTTCGCAGTTGAAATGTAAAATGTTTGCGTACATCAGATGCAAAAAAATAAAACGGTCTGAGCCGGATCATTTAAAGCCATTTTACATGAGCAAATAAGGCTGCCGCAACAATTGTTATGCACACAGGCGCATAAATGATCCTCAACATTTCTTTGACAAATATTCTTAGCTAATATAGTAACACATTCCAATCCGACAGGCATTTCTGGTGTACGTCTGTGGCTTCCTGTCCAACGCCGGTAATTATAAGGGCATGGGTGCCAGCAAGATTGTACCAAATTTAGACGAGGACAGACTGGATCTGATCATTAAGAGCTCGAAAGCGTTTAAAGAGGACGCTGCAACGATCGGATCGCTTTGGGAGAAGACGAGGAATCCAATTTTCTTACTGACAGAACGAACAAAAACTCTGGGATTATGCGACCGAGGAGTAACAACGTACTTCTCGGGGAACGTAACCCGCTACGATACGGAACTGATCACTGAATGGATGATGGAGAACAAGTTTGAAGCATACAATTGCCGAACATTCAAGACCTTTGAGAATGACAAAAACGTGTACAATATAAAGCTTGCCTCCGCCAGGGAAGGAGAGAAAGAAGGATTGACGACATCCCCTGTTGAGTACAAAGGAAACATTTTCAAGATCACCCGGGGCGATTACAAGGAAGTTATGCAGATTGTTAATGACCATTTGGCAGAGGCAAGCAAATTTGCAGCGAATGACTATCAGAAGCATATGATCGACGGTTATATTGAAAGCTTCAACGAAGGCAGTTTAGAGGCCCATAAGACTGGTTCCCGCCATTGGATTAAGGACAAGGGACCGGTTGTTGAGACATATATTGGTTTTATATTTAGCTATAGGGATCCAGTTGGGCAGCGCGGCGAGTTTTGTGGTTTTGTCGCTATGGTCAACAAAGAAATGTCAGCTAAATTTAAGTTATTGGTTGAAAAAGCGGAAAGTTCCATTAAACTGTTACCCTGGGGAGAGGATTACGAGAAGGATGAATATCTGCAGCCAGATTTTACCTCGCTGGACATTCTTACCATGTCGGGGTCGATGCTACCGTCCGGGATGAACATCCCTCGTTGTGAGTCTAGATTGCAAGGCAAAGTTATATAAGTTCTCTTAACTTTTCCATTTTTTAATTCCAGATGAAGAAATTTCTCAAGATGAAGGTTTCAAGAACGTCTCCTTGGGAAATGTGATTGCTAATATAAGCCAAACACAACCGATTCCATTCCTATCGAAGGAGGATGAGGCTTTGATGAAGCGCTACAAGGCGGCATCGTTTACAGTTCAAGTTGGCCTTCACGAGCTGCTGGGGCACGGAAGTGGGAAGTTGCTTCGAATCAATGAGAAGGGTCAGTACAACTTTGACAGGAAGAAGGTAAAAAGTCTGTTGGATGGAGAGCCAGTGAGCAAATGGTATGAGCCCGGTGAGACTTTCGACACTAAGTTCGAATCAGTAGGCAAAAGTTATGAAGAGTGTCGTGCGGAAGCGGTTGGACTCTACCTCAGTTTGGATCGAGACATTTTGGAGATTTTTGGCTACACCGATAAGCAGGAAATCGAGGATATTATATATGTCAACTGGTTATTGGTTGTGTGGGCTGGTGTTGGGGCTGCATTGGAACTGTATAATCCAACGCAGAAAACCTGGCTGCAAGCTCACAACCAAGCCCGGTTTGTTATAATGAAAGCCTTGCTAGAAGCCGGTGCAGGTCTGGTCAGCGTTGAAGAAACCGAGGCAGGCCAAAATCTTCTACTAAAGCTTGATCGCAGCAAGATCAATACGGTTGGTAAAGAGGCGATCAAGCAACTTTTAATAAAACTCCAGTTCTATAAATCGACGGGTGATGTTGCGGGGGCGACCAAACTGTACGATCATTATTCGGAGGTCAATGAGACGGGTCCACATCCGTGGGCTAGGTGGAGAGATATCGTACTTATGCGGAAACAGCCCCGAATGATCAATGTCCAGGCGAATACCGTTCTGGCTGAGGATGGTTCCGTACAGCTTAAGTTGTACGAATCGAACTTCGAAGGATATATCGAGTCCTGGATGGATCGCTACCCAAAAACGGATATCGATGAAGTGCTGGAACGAATCTACAAACAAGATGAGGTGTATTTTCCGAATCTTTAATACTTACTGAATTGTTACTCTTGTGAATAAATATATCGTACAAGATTTTTGAATTGCTATGTTTTTATGAACAGAGAAATCCAAACAGAGGATTTTGGTTTTAGATTTTTTACGTTTCTATAAAAGAAGGGTAAAAAACCGCCCAAAAATCGAAGATTTTTTTCCGAGCCCAGAGGACTGAGTCTTGAATACCAGCAAAAGGAAAACAATGTAACAATACTAATGTCCAACAACCAACCGTGTTTCTGTAGCTATTCTCTCAGCTTTCGTTGCTTTGGTCAGTGCATAAAATGTCGGATAGTGAATCGATTTTTCGGAGTTTTACAAACGAATGCATATCGAACCAATTTGCTCATATCAGTGTCATCAAAAATCAAACATAATCATAAGCTCAAATTCATCATGCTCAATATCAACGCCGCTGCTGCGAGTTCGGAAACCATGTGGGAACAGAAAACGAATAGCGACATCATTATCGTCTCTAACGTTCAAATCACCGCCAGCTAAATCTCAAAAGGAGTTTGTTGTCCAGAAAACGGTTTTCAACACACCTTCCTCATAATCATCATTCCCGTCACCGACTCTGGTTATTGAGCACATCATCATCATCGCCGAGTCTGTTGTGATTTCCCAATCAGCGTATGTAGAATGTTGTTACAGTACTGCTGATTGATTTTTATGAAGATCTGACATACGGTGTGGAAAAAAAACTGCTTTTTCGTTTGCGAATTTTACCCTTTCTCTGCACTGTACCAAAACCGTAGCGTTAAATCGAATGATATTCTTGTTGGCCTGGCCCTTTAACAATTGGCAGTTGTGTTTTGGATGACTGCCATTTGATTTTTGTTGCAATCAACTTTTCGTCTTTGTATGCAAACATCAAATGATAGGCATACAAAAGATAAAAGCAAAAGTTGTAAAATTCGAAATAGCAATCATTCTGTTTTGAAATGTGATCATTTATTTTTCAACAACTAAAACGTCACATTCGATCAGATAGTCTCATGTTTAATTTATATAGCAAATAAGAAAATCGAACTACTCCAAATATTTTTTCGCATGCATGTCATCAAAAAATTGAATGAAAGTTGCTCGAACAGCAAGTCGATAGTTTTTTGGTTTGAGGTAGACCATCAGTTCAAAGGAATTTGTTTTTATATAATTCGTGATGAAATTGATGAAAACGAATATTATTTTAATTGGTTTATTTAAGAACTATTGGCTATTATAATAAACTTTTGAAAACATCTCTAAATAGTATCTAATAGCTGCTTTTTGGTGAGTTTGTATTTAAACAATTCCCCTTAAGTAGGACACACATATTATCGCAGCCTAGATTTTACAAATTCGTATCCATAAACACAAATCAAATGCTTAAAACTTGCTACCGTACTATAAAAAGATGGTTTTTGCATTCCAAATTTTGCTTAGTATAGTTGCCAATCATAATGAATCGAGTCGCGACACTGCACCTTGTAGCTTTAGCATAATTTATGTTACTGAATGAAGTCAGCTGCTGACTGGCCTTTAGCTATTCATTTGAATGCGATTCTATTAAATTTATTAAAGTTAAATCCCATGCTACACTTATTTGTTGTCGGTTATTAATCAAATGTAAGATATATCTAACGCAATCAAACGAAATAAAATAGTAACAATTTTTTAAATAAGATTATAATGAATTTGAAACAAATTCAAAACTCCCTTTATAATTTCCTCTATTTTTACGTTTGACAGATGGGTTCTTTTCAAATGTTTGGCTAGATATGGTATACAAATACATTTTTAGTTCAAATCTGTTTAAATAGTAAATAGCCTGAGGTGATACCCGGTTCCGTTGCTCCCTTCAGTATAGTTCGTTTGTTCTCCTCTTAGGATATTACGGAAAGAAGTTACGATTTGCTCTATTTTATTGAGATGCGTGGTATTAGAAGAATCCTGATGGACGGCTTTGAACAAAGAGAAACAATATTGATCACAATATATACGCGAACGGAGGTCTTAAGGAGGTGGAATGTACGTAATGTTTCAAAGGTTTTCTTCCATTTAATTCCACTATTAAACATAGTGGAATTAAATGGAAGAAAACCTTTGAAACATTAATATTGATCAATGATACTCCATATAATTATCACAGATCCTAGCTGTCGAAATCGTACAAGGATATATCTTCACATTCAACGAGAATTTAAAAAGATGCTACCCGTAGGATGCATCCAGTCAGTCGAGATTTAGCGTAGTTTGGATTTACTTCATTTCCAACCAAGTATTTTTTTGAAAATTACTCTTGGTAATAAGAGACGGCAATTCAAAGGTACACCTAAAACTGTATGGCTGTGCGATGATGTCGTATTTGGTACCATCGTATATATAAGAAAAACATCCGTCTTCTCAAGCTTAAATAAATCCAGGACATTGTCGTTTGGAAGTTGATTAATATATAGGAACTCAACGGTTTGTTACTTTTTCTGTAAAAATGGACAAATTGATACGAGCCGCTGATATTTGAAAATTGCTGTTCGATTGGATCAATACTACGTTTTAGTCACATTCGTTTCGGAGAACCTATTACGCCAAGCTCTTTGAATAGAGGAAATATGCTAGCGGAGCATGTCTGCTTCCATTCACGAACAATAGATACAAAGTTGGCCACATCTAGCGAGTCATAGCTGTAGGTATAATTTGTCCACTGGTCTACCAACTTCTTCGGTCAGGGTTTCATTGGTTTCGAATTCATCGGAGCTTTTCAAAGTTAAGAACTTATATGTCGTTGGTGCAGGAGACGCCAATTGCTAAAGGTTTATTCAAAATGGTCTCCACGGGAATGCGCTGTTTTCAAATATCCAATCAAATCTTGTTTGGAAATCCGGACGTCTTGTACAGTGTGTAATTTTACTAAATTTTTGATTGTCTTTGAACATTATTAGTTTCTTATTCGAGGGACATGTGCAATTTCTTTTTCTCACTATTATCACCGAACATGCCATGATCTTTTACTTTGTTGGCACACGAACATCAGGACCACATTGAGCTATGCGGAGGCATGGGAGCTATACTTCTTAAATCCCTCTCCTCGCGACAGTGATTCGGAATATATTGGGTTAAATATATATGGCATATGGCACGTTCCGTATGTAGCGGCGGCAACAGTCCAGCCGGCGCGGTCATCGGGATAGAACCAAATTCGATCGCATATCGGTTCCTCATGTGGCATATCCTGCAACTCCCGAATGTGATGTGATATTAAGCCACCATCAGCTCAAGGTTTTTCCAATGAATGCGGGTAGACTTACGGTAGCCTCGAAATAGATTATCGTAAAACCTTCGCATTATTGCTGTTAATGAAGGGAAATCAAAAAGGGTTAGGCGGGTGCGTAAGCAGAGGCACTTACACGCACCCCGCTTCCTTCCAACAACAATACTTCAGTTAAAAGATAAAAAATTTCGCTATACCTGCTTTACCCACCTGATGGTTTGTTTTGAGAAGGGTGCGTCAAACTCATATCAGACCTTCTGATGAAAACAAGTTTTCTTCAAGTGACTTAGGCTGGCTATCCACGTTCCTTCGTCCAGTCCTCAATTCATATGATACCCTGGTGCTCCCAGCCCCTCCCAGTTTTCAATGTTATATAGTGTATTATATAGCGAATTAAATTTATTGTATATGATGTAATATAGCATAGTTGACAAATAGCTCAAGATCAAGAATAAAATGAATATTGTGTACATACCTAATAAGAAAAATGAATAAAACCTTTAATGAATACAATTTAATGAAAATAATGAATATAACACATACATGAATATAACACATACATGAATATAACCATTGTTATACAAGGTATATGGTGAACACGTTAGTTGCAACGAAAATTATGACGCAGTGAATATAACGAAATTCAGTGAGTTTCAAATAACAGTATGTATCAATTTTCCTGAGAAAGATAGAAATAAATGTAAATAAGTATGGTGAGAACGATGAGCATGAAGAATTAATTAAGTAGTTTGAAAATCATGGATAAACGCATTCAATAAATATAATATATTGATCTGTTGTGAACGACGACCACTTTTCCTCCTTGACTCCGATTGGCCTTCCACTTCATTGTCCAGTTGTAACTTCATGCACTGGTGGACCCTCCTCACCCCATAAATCATATGCATATAACGTCAATATATAATCAATATATCAATATATCAATATATCAATATATAATATAATATAACATAATATAATATAATATAATATAATATAACATAATATAATATAATATAATATAATATAATATAATATAATATAATATAATATAATATAATATAATATAATATAATATAATATAATATAATATAATATAATATAATATAATATAATATAATATAATATAATATAATATAATATAATATAATATAATATAATATAATATAATATAATATAATATAATATAATATAATATAATATAATATAATATAATATAATATAATATAATATAATATAATATAATATAATATAATATAATATAATATAATATAATATAATATAATATAATATAATATAATATAATATAATATAATATAATATAATATAATATAATATAATATAATATAATATAATATAATATAATATAATATAATATAATATAATATAATATAATATAATATAATATAATATAATATAATATAATATAATATAATATAATATAATATAATATAATATAATATAATATAATATAATATAATATAATATAATATAATATAATATAATATAATATAATATAATATAATATAATATAATATAATATAATATAATATAATATAATATAATATAATATAATATAATATAATATAATATAATATAATATAATATAATATAATATAATATAATATAATATAATATAATATAATATAATATAATATAATATAATATAATATAATATAATATAATATAATATAATATAATATAATATAATATAATATAATATAATATAATATAATATAATATAATATAATATAATATAATATAATATAATATAATATAATATAATACAATATAATATAATATAATACAATATAATACAATACAATATAATACAATATAATATAATATAATATATCGTATCGTTCGACGATGGACCCGTGCAAACAGCCAGGTTACAAACGAAAATGCGAATGAGCTATAAAGAAGAAAGACAACCGATACCAATCACTCCCAAATACAAGTAACACTGAAGTCAAGAATCAATCAAACCTCTCACTCTATGCATGGTGACGAAGTCAACACACACAAGAATTCAAAACGACCCCCATGTGAACAGGTATTCGAAATCCCCAACTTGTCCAACCAAGTGTCCTTCAAAAGATCCGCCAGTCCTGCTCTCCCATCGTTACAAACGCCAGCGGATCGTCAACCTTATATACATGCACCTCCTATGGAGACGCTCACACACATAAACGGTCGAACTCTTGACGTACAATTCGTGTATATTCGCATAAAACAAATACATCCAACTTATGCCGACTTAACTGTTACCTGTCGATGACTACATGCGACGCACTCAACTCAAGCAGTCCAAAAACTGATTGTACATAATAAACATAAACATTGTACATAATAAACATAAACATTGTACATAATAGATATTTACAGTACGGTTGCCGACTGAAGAAATACAAAATAAATAAATAAATAATACTTCCTTATTATATGTAGAATATGTTTATCCATAAGTAGCCGCAGCACATTAGTTGTATCTCCCCCTTAATATTCATTATGCACACATCCAGGTATCACCGAATGGAGAACTCGACTAATTTCACTCTCTTCTCTAACCCATTCTCAGCCTTCCTCTTCTCTTTCTGACAGAAAACACACTCTCCGAATTTCTCTGTTCTTCGGCTACACTTTTTTCACCCCACAAAAATGGCGTCTTTGTAGATACTGACGCCAACATCTTGAACTGATTCGATTTGCCTACAATTTTCCTTTTTGGCGTAAATCAATATCACAGCAATGACCACAATGGGATGATAAAGCAAACTTTTCGCTTCGCCTCAGAGGCCGAGCTAACGCCACCAATCAATGATTACAATCACTATTAGTTCAGTGATATTATTCACCGCAATAGTGGTTTTTCGCTTTACACACTCGTCACTGGCATATCCTGCAACTCCCGAATGTGCAAAAATTCAGTGTATTGATTGCGGGACTGAGACCGCCTTGAAAACAAGAATCGAGCAGGCCCGTGAAAATTTTCCAGACTTTTGGGTTGCCACACGTAACTACTCGTTGTGGAAGCCATATACCTCCGTAATATTTCGGAACCAGTAGTTCCCAATGATATCCATTGTGCTCTTACTGGGATATCAAAACTTAATGGCCATTTCGGCGTCACAATTGATGTAGGCACCAATTAACAGAGTTGGCATCCGATGAACGCTGTCCTATTCTAAAATGATTAACCAGATCGTGAAACTGACCGTGTACAAACCTTTGCCAAACATTTTACCTCTTGTCTTTTTGACACCTTATCCAATACTTCGTTCGCCTCGTCTTTCACAGTTGTTTGCTTTTTGCAATTCCAAGACCGTCGCGGATGATTTCCTGTATGCTCTCAAGACCCCCATGCCAGTGATATTGTCCGAAAATGGGCACAAATAAATCGTTTGAACTAGATGTATTTTTCCAGTAAACACTATTAACAATATTTGTTATTTTTCTTGACCTGAAAAACAGTTTACACTACCAGGTTATCGTTAACACTAATAAAATTACAAATATTTTTTTGCTCTCGTGAACGGATGTGGTTTTAGTAAATGCTGTTACTAGTAAAGAGAAAAAAAAAACTAAGAAATACTTCTCCCAATCGCATTGCGCGCATCAAATGATTGTCATTTGGTTCAGCCCGAGCACTGAAAACAGATGAAATACGAATGATGAACTGCTGTGATTTGGAATGATGATTATCAACGCCATCGTTTACTTTATCGAGTGCAATCAATTCCTTTACAGTTATGTTTATCATTTGAAAATCGACAACCTGTTCATTCCAATTCAAATATGAAGTCATTCGATCTTGAATTTACTATTTTTTGAATGATTGCCATTCGAAATCGTCAACATCGAGTTTTTAGGCCGTTCATATGATAAATCATACGCTATATTGGAATCATTTTTGTTCAGTGTGTCCAACCTTAAAAATCATGGACGCACTCTTGTAACTTATTTGGTTATATTTCAAAATGTCTGGATAAATCTGGACAAATTCTCTGAAATCTGGATCAGACAAAAATAAATGTGTATACGTGACCGACGCTTAAAAATCTGGATGAGTCCACATAAATCTGAAAGGTTGACACCCTCCACAACACCGGTGTACTGCTATCGATAACATCAATTGAAAACGGCATTAAGAAGAAATTCGGAAATTAATGCGATGTTACGTTTATTTAAATGTTATCAAAGTAACAATTTCATGTACACTAGATTGACATGAAAGTACAATAAATTGAAAGGTTACTTGACCTAAATTAAACGCATATAACAGGTTACTGTACGTTTAATAATATACAAATTAAACAAAGCTGGAATAAGTTTGAAAAAACTGCTCGACTGTCACCACAAAACGTTTTACTCGGGCTTCGATAAAAAAAATGGTTAGAAAAGGTTCGAAAATGCCACCTGCGTCCAGCCAGGTAAACAAACGTGTGGGTGACGTTTCACCACAAAAGCTAAAAGTGTTACCTGTAAAATGGACGCTTCAAAACATGAGCTGTAAGTGTAAAATCCTTTTCATTAAAATTATTGTTCTATTCAATTTTGACTTCTCCGTTCGTTCTCACATGTTTTAGGCCATACACTGGGACCATCTCCTTTTGCCGATTGTGCCTCAAAACCAACTCAATCGAGTTAATTGTTCAATCACCGGAGGAAGCCAACGAGCCGCTGCTCAACATCATCAGCGAATGCCTTGGAATATGGCTTACCGTCACCGAAGATTTCCCCTTCGGCGTATGCCACGATTGTTGTATGTCGCTGGAAGCGATTCGTCAGTTTCGATACAACTGTCAACAGTGTGACTTGTACTTGAAAAGTCAACGATCATCAAGTGATCCCGGACCGGGACAAGCAGTGGATCTTGATTCCTCAACAGAACAGAAGCCTATCGTCGAGGATCATCGATACCCAGGACTGCAACCTAATGTGATGGTGTTGCAGGATGTGAAACTGGAAGAGCCCTCTGGGAATGTAGGTGGTTTCAATGGGAGTGACGTAAATCAAGTACCTGCTCAGTATTATGAATCGCCAGCACAGGAATCGATGGCAGCCGTCCCGGTTGCACCGTCTGTGCCCCTCAAGAAATTTGATTGCCCCGAGTGCGGTAAGCAACTGTATAGTTCCCGCATGCTATCGCAGCATGTGGTTCGAGAGCATAGACTTTGCCACAGTTGCCGCTCATGTGGAATGGCCTACAACAGCCCCGACAAGCTGGAAATGCACGTAGCAACTTGCACTGGACGACCGTCTAGGTTCATGTGCAACCAGTGCCCAAGCGGGAAGGTTTTTTCAACTGCCATCAGCCTGTCGGTGCATCTGTATTATGCCCATGATAGTCTGCAGTCGGTGGTTTACCGATGCGAGTCGTGTAAGAAGAACTTCAAGAATCGAACTGGTCTAAAGTATCACTACAAAACGGGCCACGGATGTACGATGGTGGAATGTGAGATCTGCAGGAGGCCGTTCCCGACCGAGGAGAGTCTGTACTATCACAAACTGGTAGAGCATTAAGAAGGGTTCTGTCGCTGGGGTAAATGTTTTCGATATAATAAAGACAATTGTGGATTACATATATTTAATAAAGTTGTATCTTAGAAAAAAGAAAAAAAACTTTCTGGATTATGGATTGGGCTTTTGCTTGGCAAAACGCAATTCATCACTGGAAGCGTTGCTCGTCGAACCGATTCCCATTTGTTGCTGAATGTACCACGGTTGTCCAATAGTGCAATTGACCAACTCTGGAGTCTTCTGGATTGGATCACTTTTTGGTACAACTGCCTGAGTTTTGACGCCCGCTATTTGAGCTAAAGTTTGACCTATGGAAGACCTGCAAACGGTACTTCAATGATTAACCCTTAAATGCATGAAACTCATTTTTCCTCAGTGCTCATTTTTTTAGTTGCATACGATATATTCCTCTTGTTAAGGCTTTATATCAGTATGCATTTAAGGGTTAATGAATGGTTTCGATTTTCTTTTGTGTCACCCGAACAACTTACATTGTAGGCTTCTATCGTTGTTGGAACTAGATTGCGAACTGACGCACAAAAATGATACTGAACCGAAAACAAAATTGGAGACTGGGTTTTTTTGAATAACAACTCCAGTTGAATAAACAAGTCGGAATGATACGCAGAACTGAGAATAAATAAATTGGATTGCATGAAAAATGTTTGTGTCAACATTTGTGTCATGTGTGATGAATTTTTTTCCTCAAGGATATATCCATGTTTTCGCGTGATGTCTTCAACCGGCCGTTCCCCAAATGCATAACCATGATTTACTGGAGGTTCTTGGTACATAATGGCTTTAAGGCTAGTTTACAGTTCGGGAAATGGATCACGGGATTTCGCACGGGATTTGCGTCGGGATTTGATCAGGGAAAATTTCCCGCCGAGATCTCTCCAAACTGTCAAACCAAAAACTCTGCTGCTTCTTAAAAATACAAACAGTATCCAACTTGCAGCAAATTGCAAACCTTCTAAAAATACTATTTTCCCCGTCGGAAACAATTTATGTTGAATTGTTCCCGGCCGGCTTTCTGTGTGGAGAGTTTTAAAATCCCGTGATGTTTCCCGCGGTTGGGTTTACAGTTCAGGAAAACTGTCATTTTTGTGTAGACTCAATTCCCGTCACGGGATTTGAAATCCCGAGCTCCATTTACAATACACAAGGACCCAAATCCCGTGACACGTTTTCCGAACTGTAAACTAGCCTTTACACTGTTGTAGACATCTAGCTCAATGTTGGCAGCCCTAATTGCAAGAGTAGTACGGGAAGTTCTCGGTCGAAAGCATAGGTGTCGCTGATATGCTAACAATGCATAAGCCTTTCTATTCCCGTTAAAAAGGGAAAGGCGTTGAATTATTTCGTCTTGAAAACAAAATATTTTGGACCGATTTTGTGAGGTGCAAATGCTGGTCACCTCTTCCTTCAGAAGGAGAGTAAAGCCGTTATTCCCGGTCCATATGGGCCGTTATCTAGGGTCCAAATGCCAGGGGCTCTCTGGCGTCGGTGATAGGCATTCAGAGCGGACAAAAAATGAATTTTAAAAAAGTTCTCTACTACAAGCGCGTATATTTCGCTATGCGCGTCATTGCCATTGACTCCTACGAAGTTTATTCCTCGGTGAATCCACTTAAGTTGTCTATTTTTATCCTGTTACTGTTACGGTAGGATTGAGAGTTGTATGTGAGGAATTTGACCAAACTGGCTCGATAAACGAAGCCCAATAATTTTTTTTTATCAAAAGCTGGACAAGTTGCAAAAAATACTTATATTTCAATTATTCATTTATCTTAAAATTAAGGAAATAATTCGTTAATTAATCAGTACTACAATAATTTACACGCTTTGTTTGGTTCATTCCTTAAACTAAACCGAACCGAAAGTGTGAATACCTTTTCTAAAATATGCTCAAAAGACTCGACCGTATTTTTTCGTTCTCGTAAGCGCAAACAACCTTAAAGCGGGAATGAAGCACTAACTAACGGGGTTTATTGCCCGCTCCGGTTCCTTTGGGAGACTTCCCGTGCACATCCTTCAAGTGGGTCATATACAACCTTACATTGGTGAACTTGGCATGACATATTTCGCAGCCAAACCGGCTGGGGCATTTCTTTTTCTCCAGTTGCTCTTTGGGAACCGCGGGCCCACAATATAGATTCATCTGCTTTCGTAATTCCTTCGGAGAGATAGCTACCAACTTAGCTGGTTCCACCCGTTTTTCGATTGGTTGTGTTTGATGGCCAGCTGGCAATTCAACGGGTTGTTTATTCGTGTGACATTGACGCAAATGCTTTCGCAGGTATCCTTTAAAGGCAAACTGCCGTTTGCAGAACTCACATACGTGTATCGGTGGCGTGACACCCTTGGGAGCTCGGAACTTCCCCGATATGATACGTATCTTTACGGGTTGCTGCTTCGGTGCTACAGGTTCACTTGGAGGAGCTAGACTTTCAGCTACTGGTTCAAAAGGAAAATTGGCGCTTTCAACAATAACCGCCTCCTCAGAAATCGTACTTTCTGGTGACTGTGGTGACTCAAGCACACTTTCCGGTGCTGTTTCCTCGTCTAAAGGTTCATTTTCGATGCTGAGCGATTCTTGTTTAATATCACCTATCGAAAATTCCATATAATCTGCTAGGTTGACCGGTACCAGTCGACTCTTTCTGAGCGCGAGATCGCAGTCCTTTGAGCGTTCACGAAATGCTTCAAAAGTTTCCAGCGAAGCGGAACAAAAACGACAGATGGTGCAAGGAAAATCTTCCTCCGGTGCTAGCCACAGCCCGAGGCACTCGGTAATCTGATCCACCAGTGGATGCTGGGATGACTCGAGTACCCACTTGAGATGATGCTGGGAAAAACACAGCCGACAGTAGTCGGATGGTTCGAGATCGGGACTGGAATTTTTTAAGTTGTTAGGAATAACGCCGCTCACAATCTGTTCAATACTTACACCTGCATTTTGCTTCTCGTATTTTGATATTACAAGATTTGTAATTTTTCGTATTCTTTTAATCCAGAATATTTTAAAATAGTCGACACATTTGTTGTTTACAGAAAACAAAATTTGACAAAGGCACACAGTTTACATGCTAAATGCGTTTCCACAATATTACAACAGAATTTCGATTCGAGCACCCTGCGTATTCGAGCAGTTCTATTTTAAGTTTAGGCTGTTCGCAATGCTGTGATCTAAATGATTTAAAATGACAAGACAAGCAGTTGAATGATTTTGAACTGTCAGAAATACCTCTACAACACGGTGTTCCCGCAATGTGATGTTTTAACCTGGGACGGAACTTGCGGATAAGAAAAAATCTATCGTCAAATGCAGCAGGGGAAACCAACTTTGGGGAAACTGTCAAATACAGTCAGTCCATTTAGTGGCAGAATGCTTTAACTATCTGTCCAGGGCGAACGACTCATCGAGGGTAAAGCCCCAATAAACAATAATACTGGAGAAAATTTAGAATAGGACGTAAGTAACGTTAAGGGGGTAGAAAGGGAGGGGGGTTAGATTTTCAGCGTGAAAACACTTTTTTTAAGAATTTTTGGAAATTTGGGTAAAGCGAATTGATCAAAACTTTTATATATTACAATGCATCATTTCAATAACATTTTGTAATTTTTTTATGCAAAAATATCGACAAGCGACTCGGTGACGAAGCTTTTTGTAGAACGTATCTGAAAAAAAAAAACGATTTGCGGTGTTAACTGCCATTCAAAAATTACTTAGCCGATTTATTTCAAACTTTGCATACACATACTATGTAAAAATGCCTAAACCCTATGAAGTTTTCGAAATAATTTTTCAATTAAATGGATTTTTTAATCATTTGAAATAAAAATTGAAAATTTTCGCGAAAAATTTCGCCTTTTAAGGGGGTTTTACTTGGAAAATTATCTCAAAAACTCTTCGTAGGGGCTAGGCATTTTTTACATAGAATGTGTATGCAAAGCTTATTTCAATCGGTTAAGTAATTTTTGTATGGCAGATATCAGCGTAAATCGTGTTTTTTTCCGAAACGTTCTAGAAAAAGCTTCGTCCTTGAGTCGCTTGTCGATATTTTTTTCAAAGAAAAATTACAGAATAGTTCGCAAAAAAAATACAGAATAGTTACGCTGAGGACCTTATCTCCTACCCGTTCATTTTTTCTCAAAAAAATAATCTCCCTATTCCGTGACAGTGCTTTTTTACACTGCCGTGACCAGGATTCGAACCGGGGTTACTACGGCCACAACGTAGGGTCCTAACAACTAGACGATCACGGCTATCGAGAGGACTGGTCCCTGCGGGAATGAGAAATGCTACAGCCACGCATTGTTGTCCTATTTGGTTGGTGTTAAGTCAGACTGGACTAAGTCGCAAAATCTCAAAAAGTGAAATAATGATAGCACTGGATAGAGAATTTCTTTAGCTATATTTAACTTTTGCCGGATTTAGAATATGTTAGAATATGTAAATTACGTATTAATTATTATGGTAATAGTTATAAGAGTTATAACGTGATGGATGCTGTGATCCAAACTCTAAACTCGTCATTTCCTCTATATCAATACAATGTCAATTAGTCCAGTCTGACCTAACACCGACCATTTGTTGCTCTTGAAAGACTTGCGGTGTTTAATGTGAGCCAGGAAATAACAATTCTATTCTAGCACTTCATTCTTGTTTCTTGCGACCCAAAAGGGATGTCAAAACACTTAATCGCCAGGTGGCACTGTATAGAGTGTATGCACATCAGATTATGCAACAAGCTTCAGCGATCGAATGAGCAAAATGCACAGCTGTTGAGAAATCATCCACCCAGAACTAGGGCTTTGGTATGTCCTTGAAAGTTCCGATTCGAAAATACATAGATCTAACGTACTTATTTGTCGTAGACCTTTGTCTTGATTAGGAAATCCTTCAACCAGATATGAATACTATTGATACCTATGTAAGTTTGGAATAACATGTCAATTTCATCTGATCTGTATTTGGCAACCAATTTAAGTGCCTTAGCGGTCATGTGTGTGATCAAATCAACTACCACTTACTGATGAGATGAAATCGAAACGTTAACAACATTTAAAAAAAAAAAGCGAAGAAGTGTTACCAATCATTTCAGATTTGCTACGCTCAAGCTGGATGTGCACATCTAATTT
>NC_080670.1:7604530-7706564 GCF_030247195.1 Topomyia yanbarensis | reverse complement strand
TGATAAGCATCTTTTTGTGTCACAATACACGTCAGTATTTGTTTTCCTACATCACTCCGTTTATTCTTTTTTCATCAAATAATAGATTTTACTCAACCTTTCAGAATTTTCTTCAGCAAATCCACTGCTTTGGCCATGTCGAGCTTCTGTTCCGTGTCTTTGGCAATTTGTCCGGCCAACGCATACAGCATCTTTTCCTTTCCTTTCCTATACTTTTCGACCAGCTTCGGATTGTTTTTAACAGCTTCCTGACAAAGTTGCTGTATTCGATCGGGATCGGTGATCATTAGCCAATCTTTCCGTGCAGCGATTTGACCAGGCCGTTCATGTCGATCACTGTCCAGTGTTTCCTGCAAAATCAATCTTCCTAGGTACGTATTTATTAGATTTCCTTCCAGCATGTCGACCACTTCTGCTAGATGATCGGACGGAATGGGACAGTCCTGAACGTCTAGTTTATTCTTGTTCAAGACCATCAGAAATTCATTGATTAAGAAGTTTCCCACCATTTTAGGAGAGCGGTTCTTGCCAGGTTCCTCGGAAATTGCTTGGAAATGTTTGTACAATGTGATGTCGTTCTAAAAAATAAACACTATTAACGTTATACGGAAATCGCCTTTCACGCGATTTTCTTGCTTCCGCATTTAATGCATGAGCTTACCACAAGAATGATTGCCATTTCAGGTGTCAAATTATGTACTTCCACAAGTTTTTTCCGTGTTTCTTCCGGTAGCTCTGGCAGACGAGTCTTTATTTGTTGAACATCAATTGTGTCATTTTCAGACTGTATTCCTTCGACATTTACGTGTAATGGCGGCAGATTCGGTTCTGGCATGAACCGATAGTCCTGAACTACTTCCTTGTCTCGCATAGAAACAGTCTTCCTGCTTACGGCGTCCCAAGCACGTGTTTCGTTGAAAATTCTTCCTCCATCGTCCAAGATGTCGATTTGCCGTTCGATTTCATATTCAATCGCTTGTGCCACTGCTCGAACGGATCCGATGTTTTTAACTTCGGTGCGTGTTCCTAGAGGCTCATCGTCCCGGTGTATCGAAATGTTTGCGTCCACGCGAAGGGCGCCCTCTACGTTTGAGATGAAAGATGAGTAATAAAAAATTTGAGTCTCACCGTGACAGTGATATTGCACACTGCCGTGACCAGGATTCGAACCTGGGTTACTACGGCCACAACGTAGGGTCCTAACCACTAGACGATCACGGCTATTGAGACATGTTGGAAACAGCTTTAAAAGCAATACTTGAAGGTTGCTTTCTATAATAAATGTTGATTTAACCCTTAAACAGATAGTTTTAGAAGTAATGCAAAACTTAATAATAATTGAATTAGGATATTTACAATATCAAGTATGCTAGTTGTGTCAATTAATTGAACTCGCAATTTAAAAATACTTTATTAAGTGATGGTTTAACGGTATCTGGCTGACTGAGATATAATAGGGTGGTCAATTTGGTACGACAAAAAATGATGGGACGTAGTCGAAACACAAATCCATGATATAATCAAGTTGTAGGTATTCTCCCCAGTGATGCAAAATTTGAAGTTGAATGACAATGTATTTTTATTTCACCCGCATTTAATTTCCAATCCTCCCACCTTTATTTAGCGCCTATATAAAAATGGTGGCCAAGTGGGTTTGCCAGGTACTAATGAAACGAAAATCCATAACTCACGAAGGTTATTATAGGTATTGTGTCCGTCGTGTGTTAAATAGTTTTAAATCCAATTATCTCCTCATGAAGTAAATGGCGAAGATTAAAAGACTTCTTCAATACAACAAACAATAAATCGAGTTAACGATAGCAAAAAATCTGCGTCGGCCGGGAATCGAACCCGGATCAACTGCTTGGAAGGCAACTATGCTGACCATTACACCACCGACGCCATGGTCATGCTGTTTCGAAAAGCCTATTTTATTTTTAACGCTATGAACATGGATTTATATGATACGAGTGATACGCCCATTTTAATCCCAATAGACAGTACAGGTTACATTTGCATAAAAGGAAAATTTGAGTCAAGCACTTTTTTATCACTGTATCACACTTAAATTAAAGCGTGGAGACAGCCTGAAAGAGTCATAGACGGAATATCAGGCCCAGTTTCCTGTGATAGACTGATTACACCCATGTTTGAATGATGGCGTTTTCGTTTTTTCCTGGTGCTACACCGATGTAGTGCAAAAAAAGGGACAGACTGATTACACCCAAGTTTGAATGAGTGTAGCATCGACTACACAGTCAAAAACGAAAACGACATGAGTGTAGCACCGGCTACACTGGTGTAGTGCAGTGCCAAAAACGATAATGTCACAATTTCCGAAGCGGATCTTGACGCTCGCTTTGTGAAGGGGCATATTGTTTGAGCTTTAAATCACAGGTTCATATAAAAAAGAACACGTAAAAATAGGGTCAGCACCCTAACTATAAAAATAGCACAAGCGCATGAAAATAAATTTTCAATAAATATTTCAAAGTAACTTTTTTTAGTTCCGTTTGCGGTGGGCCATATTATAAACACAAAATAAGGAAAAATACGATTCAGAAGCGGGGAGGGTCCCCCCCAGATATATCCCACGTCAGCAAAAAAGTATCCTGCGTCGGCCGGGAATCGAACCCGGATCAACTGCTTGGAAGGCAACTATGCTGACCATTACACCACCGACGCCTTACCATCTTGGTTGCCGAAAGTACCAATTCAGCTGAGCATGTCTATCAGTATACATTAAAATATAAAATTACCTTCCATACGACAAGAACAACTCCCCAACCGAGTTAGGATCAATATCAGTTCCTTGACTAGTGCAGCAGCTTCCTCTCCAGTTTCCAGGTCCGGTTCGAAGACTAATTCCATCAGGGGTACTCCGGCACGATTTAGATCCACCAAACTCCTAAAAAAGAATAACTCAAATAGAAAAATGCAAACAACAGTATATAGACATTCAATAAACTTCTTCTCGTAGGGATCATGCAGTGACTTTCCACTATCCTGTTCTAGTTGAAGTTGGTGCAACCTCGAAGACTTGTAGTAGGGTTTCCGGGTTACCCCGGGAATAATAACCGGAAACGTCAGTACTCCTCCTCGAGCCAATGGAGCCCGCTGTTGCGTAATCTGATACCCGGCTGGCAAATCAGCGTAAAAGTAGTGCTTCCTATCGAACATCGATATCGGACTAATGTTGCAATCGAGAGCCAGAGCAGTTCGCACCCCATGCTCAACGCAGGCACGGTTCAGAACTGGAAGCGTACCCGGAATGGAGGCATCGAACAGGGACACTCTGGAATTGCTGCTCACTCCAAAAGCCACTTCCGCGCCCGAAAACAGCTTGGAACTGGACTGAATCTGGGCGTGAACTTCCAATCCAACTACACTTCTCCAGCGGTTGGGTCTGTCAAGGAACGAAATTTGATCGGTGAGCTACCCAACAAAAATTTATTTTAGTTACTTACCGGGGAACGACACTCGCTGTTCCCTTTGCCACGGAACTGCTCTTGTGCACATTGAATACGAGCGGGTTTCTTCCGAACGACGTTTTCCAAGACATAGTCTATAAATCTTATAAACACCAGATAAAAATCCCTTTTAATTTGAAAAATCGTGAAACCGCGAGCGACTCATGCCGCTTTGTTTTGTTTCGTTTATTTGGTTTATTTACATACAGTAAATTCGAGTTCGCATTCCTCGCTTCTACGTACGCCTTGCACAAGTCGAGCTGTTCAGCATTCAGATGTTTGTTGTACTCGATTCGCGTGTTGGTTGCGATGTTCCGTGCGGTTCGTTATTTTTGTATGTGGAAACTATTTATGTTTATATTATAAAATTGGGAAACCAGTGCGAAATTTGCTTGCTGAATAAAGGAAAATAAAAAGTAGAGCAAAGTGTACGAGAACATGAACATAAGATCATAGACAAAAGATAATAAGTTTGTTTATTCTCATAGTTTGTGAAATGACTCTATGCAGTGAAAATATTTAATATCCAATATATTCGAAGATTACTATCATTTCTGAAGATAACCACCAGCATTTCCAAACAACAACATTTGGTTGTATCATAATATTTAAATTATTCAAAAAAATTTAATATTGCCGGTCCTGAAATGATTGTTTTGAAAATTGTTGCCAACTCAACGGCACTGAAAATAATTAACACTGAGTACACTCTAATGTTGAATAGCCCAACAATTTAAAACAAGCCAATAATCGTTGCTATTACTGATATCCACAAAAAATATTATCACTATCATTGCCTGAGCATAAACATATTTAAATAACTTGCAACAATATGCCGGACCGATACAGGGACCGTTCGTGTCATCTAGAGGTTATAATGGTATCAAACCACGCTGACCTATAATACTTATGCTACTACATGACATTTGATTATAATGTGTAAAAAGTCGGCAGACCAGGTCGACTCGTCAATCTAAAAAATTTAAACCACAATATCTGGTACACCGAAGACAATCTAAAGTAATGATTTATTTCATTAAAATTATATTCTGTTCTATTCACGTGGGGTTAGCTCTACGATATAAATCTAATCTTTATAGCATAATTTATAGGTGTATGTGTGTGTGTTGTGTTGTCGCATGCGTAAACATTGTTCTCTGTGTTGAATTGTGTTTAATGTTGCGGTCCCGGATTGCCGTCATCTACAGCCGCTCCGCCATAGCCCGGCCGACTATTTTCTCGCAGTAACTTGTTTGGTGTCGTTTCAGATCCAGTATTCGGTCAAACTCCTTCCCACAGTAACTACATTTACGTTCTTTCTTGCGCATCTCTCGGTGCACCCGGTACATGTGATTTCGATGGACACTGCCGGACGAAAAGCTAACATTGCATAACGCGCACAGGAAAGGCCGCTCGCCAGTGTGGTAACGCATGTGATCCTCCAGGGTGCGCTTGCTCTTGAACTGTCGAATCGGATCCGTGCAGACTTTGCACTGGTAGCTTCGAATGTTCTGATGGACCGTTTTTATATGATTCTGCTGTACGTATTTTGTCTTGAACTGCGCCAGGCAGATGTGACACTGGAACGGTCGCTCTGATGCGTGTAACGGAAGATGATTCATCCACGCGTCACGAGAGAAAAATTTTTCCCCACAAACCATGCATCGGTTATCCTCTAAATTGCTGGACAGCGTTGCTTTCGATCCACTCGAGCCGGATGTGGTGCGTATCTTGAAGATAGCACTAAGGCTAGGATGCTGAAAATCTTCTTCACGAGACTCTTCTGCCGTTAATGTGCTACTGCTACTTCCGATCTCCTGCTCATCTTCATCTTCTTCCGGTTCCGCATATTCTTGACTTGGTTCTTCATCTTGCTGCTGTTGAAGTTGCTGATCGGCTAAATACTGTCTTCGAACACTTTCTAATGTGTCATCTTCAAGGGGTTCCTGTTTCACGATTAGCACCTCCGGTTCCATTCGGGGTAGAGCTTTGTCTCGAATTATTCGGTCGTACTCTTTCGTACGCCTTCGAAAGTGGTAGAATTCCTGCAACACCTGAAGACAGTTCTGACAGGCGGACGATGGGAAGTCATTTTCCGCTGTGAGCTGAATATCGGTGCACTCGTGAATTATTTCCAACAGCTGTCGATTTACAGGTTCTAGTGTGGCTGGGTGAAAAATCGGTACCAGCTCCGTTTCCCGGAAGCAAAACCGACAGTACGATCCAGGGGTCTCGTTTGGTCTATTAGGTGAGGAGCGCGACAGGAAGAGAAAAAGACGGTGTTTTCCACATCACGAGTACAAAATTATGAAAACTACTTACACATCACTGTAGATTGTCAGATCCATCAAGGAGAACGATTCTCCGACGGTTTGAGCTGGCGGAACGTTGCTTTTGCGGTAGATTTTCCGATTTTTCGGACCGAATAAAAACCTACTGGTTACGGTTTGTTTACATTAGACTGACAACCAAAATGGGGGCGGGGAAGCTCTCTTGCTCTCTTCGGCGATTCCGATCGCTTTTAGTGCGTGACTACATTTTTTTGTCTCCGATGCTAGGTTTGTGTTTGAGCTGTCAAAACGAACAGCTTTCGATTCAGGAGAGTTGTCAAAGTTGTTTGTTTAAACCGATGGCGCCATGAATGTATTGGTGATAAATCATTCCTACAGTTATGATTGCATAAAGAAGGTATTGAAAAGCTTCTCGTTTGCTTTGAGAACTGCTTTACCAATTATGCGGGGTGTGGTGGTTGTATTAGGGAACCCTACAAATGTTTATCAAATCGCATGAAGAAAAAAAATTCACATAGGTTCCACCGAGATTTGAACTCGGATCGTTGGATTCAGAGTCCAAAGTGCTAACCATTACACCATGGAACCAGTTGACATCGGATAAGAAAATAATTCTTGTTATGGTTGCTTCAGTTAGAGAGTGCTTGTATAGAAACTTATTGTAAAAGTGCTGGACAATTTATGAACCTATGCAGACAATCAGAATTGCAAAAATGAAAAAGTACTTACGTATTAAACGTAACATCCACCTTGACGATAACCTTTGTTCCACTCGAAATATAACTGCAAGAATGATACCAGCATCCTTGACGGCAGCAGATGCAGTCTAGAGTGAATTATAATTAATGAGTGAGTACCGAGCAACTGATTGTTATAGTTTAATTAATTAATAATAGTGCAACATAGAGTTCAAAACATATTTGTTCATAAATGAGTCAAGAATATTGCCAACAAAAATTTTGACCAGACTACTTCAATAAGCGAACCCTACACGAGCAGAAATATTAACAATATATCAAATATAGATAAGTATATTGATGGTATAAGGTCATCTTGAAATTATGATTCGTAAAACAAAAATCAGTGTCCAGAATACTGTTTTAAATTTGAATCATGACAGCAGGATCGGTTATTTAACCACTTAAGGATAAGTACATTATGTAGTTCTCTATGTACACCGTTATTTTCAATTGTGTGTCATTATGTGAATTCTTCGCGAGCCTCTTTCGCTTATATACAATCGTTATTTTTAAAATATTTTTATGTCCAATCCAAAACAATGGATTCCACGGGAATCGACAGCAACATCTGCGCACCAGCAGTTATTGTATTGAAAGAGATGAAAGGTCATCCGATTGCGCCGGTACCGTTCACGCCTCAGCATCCGTTTAACTACCGGCGCCTTATTCTCGACATGTTATGCTCGGAAACAACACGGGATCCAATAACATTTCATTTTACCGAATTAAAATATTTCGTGAAATTGTAGAGGCAGCTTTTCACAGCAACCGGCGAATGGGCCCTCCACGGTACACAATTTTCGATAATTTGGACATCCCGGGCAGTACATTAGCATCACGTTTGAAGATAGCGTTTGACCATAGGGCATCAGAGCTTATTTTTTTTTCGCCAGCAAACTGCGATGCGAAGTAAGTCGCTGGTTTTTTTTCCGGACGTCTGTAATATGGAGAAAAACACATTGTGATACCGAAATGCCGGTACTAAATTAAAGTGAATATCGTATTATTAGCACTGTATTAAACATTTCATATCTGACCATTCCTGAGCTGTTTGGTCTAACGCCTAACCTCAAAAACGAACCTTTTTTTAATGCGTTATTTAACCCATTCATGCCCATGTTGTTTGTGGACAACAACGTTTTTAAAAAGTTATAACTTTCGATTAAAGCAAGATTTGCTCAAAAAAACAAGTAAGGCTAATAAATGAAACTACTGCCTTTCATTTGGGTATTAAAAGTTACAAGGATAAGCTCTACAACTGAAATTATTGTAATTAGTCTGCTGGAATTCCGATGGAGCAGTGCTGCCAGGAACAGTTTATGTTGATGACGGAAAATAAATTTTTCATATATCTTCGTTATGTTACAATATTATTGAAAACTGAAAAAACTATCAATTTTGACTGTCTTTGGCAACGTTTTCCACGCAAGTGAACTATTGTAAATATTCTAGAAAAATTGTATTGAGCATTGGAATGTAAAAATTGAGCAGCTTCCAGCACTGCGAGGGTAGCACCTATCTTTATAAGAAAAGGCTTTTCGTGTTTCTTGATCCAACCGTTTTCAAGGAAAAATAGTTTTGAAACCCTACCTGCACTAGAAAAAAGTTGGGCATGAAAGGGTTAATGTAAGATATAAATACATCTTATATTTTTACAAGATATAAAAAATAAAAATGACAAGAAAATTATTGAAAAATTTGGTTTTTGTTAGTGTTTCGGTTTCTCCTCGTCAGTAACTGACACTAACTTGCTACCTGTTAGGTAAGTCCAAACTAGCACCAAATTAACATAAAATTCGTCTTTTATCGTTTCGGATTCTCCTCATCAGTAACTAGTACCGTCTTAGTACCTGTTAGATGACAAATCTAAACTGGCACTAGTTAGACGCTCAATCATAGATTCATAAAGTCATCAGCAAACCAGAACTACCGAGACATCACTCGGAACATACCAGATGTTTAGATCACGAAAAAGTTTTGAAATATACATGGGTCAGCTCAGATTTTTGTTCTAGGTGTGAATTTTAAAGCTTTCGCCAAAAATGACTTAATTTGAACATGATTTAGAGGTGTCTCCAATAAAAAATCGTGTTTTTGCTATGTTTCCATAAGAAGATCACTTACACTCTGATTTAATAGGCCCTAGATGCCCACATATCATCAAAGGTTGTTCCTTAGACATATCTTAACACGTTTTAACAGGTGAACATAGCTCTAATCGCAATAGAAAATTTGTTAACTGGATTTTTATATAGAAAAGAATATCAGGAAAATTAGAAATATTTTTTCTTTGTTTATATATTGTTGAACGTGCAAAATTCTCAAGAACTAAATAGAAATAGACTCGCTATCGGTAAATTTCAGAAACATCAGATTTTTTGAAACAACATTTTTTCATCAAGCTCCCTAATACTCCAACTTCCCGTAGTTTTCCTGATATGAAACATCTACCATTTGTTAAAGAATTTTTAGACTAGAAATAGTAAATTCAACAATAATGTATTGTTAAATGAAGTTGATGTGTTATTTAATGATAAAATATGGAATCGAGACTAAATGTCTAAAAATTAATGTATCTGAACTTTAACCATGGCCAATTTACTCTACTTAGTTCCCGATGATTTTTCACGTTCAAAAAGGCACATTTATTAATATTTGATTGAAGAACATTAGAGATATATAAGTGAGAAAATGATAAAATTTAATCTGAATGGCGAAATGCTCTAGAACCCAAATTCTCGTATTTTGACAAAGGTCGCAAAGGTTCCGATATCTGAAATTTTTTTCACATTAGAAAAACACAAAAAAATGAAATTCTAATACTTTAACAAAAGCACTGTTTTGAGCGACTTAGTGGAATGTTATATTAAACACTTTAACCGTTGTCTTCCGTTTTAATTCCACTATGATGAACAAAATGCAAAATTGCACTTTTCTGTTACAGATACGTATTTCGGCTACGACTTGCAGCCTTCTGAAGAAGGCATAAATTGTAATTTTTCGAGCAGAGTAGAATGGGGTCAAATAGGTATGGGGGTACAATAGGTATAGGGAATTATCTTTACTATATTATTGCAGAGGTCGCTCATCTTGTGTGTCATTGCGGCTGTTACCATGGATCAGCTGTATTAGTTACGGCGTGGTTTTTTTATTTTTCTCGTGTTGTTCCGCGAAAACGCCGTTTGGGGCACTATAGGTCACTATTGATCGTCTCACAGCTTAGCTAGCAACAACGTGAGCCGGAATGAACAACTTCAATTCTAAATTCTGGCGTCGACGAGGACACCAGAGAAAATATTCGTAAGTACAAAGCCAAACGCAGCTGCCGAAAGAACATGTTTTTTCAACATTACCTTTCGCGGTTTCATGATTTTGCACATCATTTGCCCCTTCTCATTTTCGTACTTGAATGACGTTGGTGTAATTTTTATATAATCTGCAATATTAATACTCTTCATATAAAAGTTGAACCAGTGATTTTTTCAGATACAAGTTGAACCGGTGATTTTCTACATTGTTTAATTTTACCTCGAATATAGTGACCTATCGCCAGACCCAGATTTTAAAAACATCGAAAAAAGTACCTTCGCCTTATTGGATTTAGCTTGAAAAATATTTGGCCATGCGTAAAACCATTATTGCCAAAACGTTGCCTTTCCAACGAGTGCTTGTTGGTTAAAATCAGTGCAAAAATACCATCGCACGAGCTCGCGAAGAAAACTGACCTACTTGACCCCTTTTTACTCTACTATTTCAGAAGCTTCAGAAATTATTTTATTTTTTCCATATTTTCCCATAGTGCCATCAATGTCAAAAACTTCAAACGAAGTGGTCGGGGGTCTAAAATTTTTCAACAACTCTGCTCGAAAAATTACAATTTATGCCTTCTTCAGAAGGCTGCAAGTCGTAGCCGAAATACGTATCTGTAACAGAAAAGTGCAATTTTGCATTTTGTTCATCATAGTGGAATTAAAACGGAAGACAACGGTTAAAGTGTTTAATATAACATTCCACTAAGTCGCTCAAAACAGTGCTTTTGTTAAAGTATTAGAATTTCATTTTTTTGTGTTTTTCTAATGTGAAAAAAATTTCAGATATCGGAACCTTTGCGACCTTTGTCAAAATACGAGAATTTGGGTTCTAGAGCATTTCGCCATTCAGATTAAATTTTATCATTTTCTCACTTATATATCTCTAATGTTCTTCAATCAAATATTAATAAATGTGCCTTTTTGAACGTGAAAAATCATCGGGAACTAAGTAGAGTAAATTGGCCATGGTTAAAGTTCAGATACATTAATAGGTCGTTGTTTGCATCTTTTTGGGATCATAAGAAATAACCACTCCGTCAGTGAAGCCTTTAAAAAATCATTTTCACTTATTCACTTCTTTTATCTTTTGATCTATTCCTTATTGATTGCCCATCTCTATTGCAGAAGCTGTATATGGCACAATCTGCGGTGTCATCTGCAGTAAAAATGTAGTTTCTATAATTTAAAAAAAATTCTGGAAACGCTTTTATAAAAGAAAGAAGTGTACTACTTTATCATATTCCGAAGGTGTTGTCCCAGTTCCCCTAAACTTCTCTTCGACCTATCCAGCCTTAGCAAGCCACGTGACCGAAATTATAACCGCCATTGATGACATTGCTTCAGAATATACCTACCTACCAAGTAGCTGGACGAACCAATCGAATAAAATAAAAAAAATCGCTTGACACAGAAAGCAACACATGTTTAAAATCTAACGAGGTATATACGACAGATCGCTTTATGGCTCGAAGTCGAACGAATCCGACTTGTTATTGAGTTATTGAGTCCCGTCCAGTCTAAAAAGCAATCCGTCGTAATACAGAATAAGGCTAATGATCTTTTACTCATTTACTCCTTTCTACAGTCAAGAGCGATGAGAGAGACTTTTGGATTTTCAATAAGAAAACGGAGATAGTGGGGGCTGTAATGATACGAAAAAATACAAATAAGCACGTCAAGAAGTTGCAAGAGTAATGATGTACATATATTCTCATTATTATTTTTTTTATTGATTACATATGACTTAATTTTAATATATTCAACCTTTGTTTAATTTGTACTTATTTTCTGTCACAAACACAAGGCGCACGTATAAAATTGCATTAAGCTAAAAAGGTTTATAGTTCAAATATTTACACTACCCTTTTCGTTGCCCAGCAACAAACACACACAATATTGGAGCTCCCATATTCTAAGTAGTGCAAATAATCATCCTTACTTGCTGCAAATATTACTCATAAGGCTTACATTAGGATCCTATTGTCTATGAAACACTCTCTCACTCATCAACAGCTCTCATCCATTTTTCGCGAGTCTGATGCTTCTCTCTCCATGTCAAAAAAAAAAAAAAATTAAAAAAAACCTCTTAAAACAACTCAACAAGATCGCCCTCCTGACGGCCCTTATCAGTTGCACTCTGGCCGGCTGTGGTAGCTGCCAGATCACCGCACTGGGCCGTGATCATTGCACCGGTGCGGCGGCACGTGGCATCGTTCGTGCCCTCTGCCGTTTATGTAGGAAATTTTTCACCGAGTTGAACGGCAGCTGGAAGTGATAGTAGGCGCAGTACGGCAACGGATCCCAGTACACGAACAGGGCCTCCCGTTTGTCGATCACCGTCCCGATTAGCTGCTGGACGGCGTCGACACTTGGTCGACGTAGCGCATTCATGACCGTTTCGTGGATCCAGTAACGGCCGCCGTTCTGTACCAATGGGCCCGAGTTTTGTCGGTTGAAATGTGGACATGGTTTGCAGATAACACGCGAATGAACGCCGGTGTAGCAGATGTACGGTAGAGATACGCCTACTCGGATACCGAGCGGGAGAATCTCTCCGCTTGATTTACATTTAGCCAGTCGAAAACTGATGTGACCATTCAGTGGACGCTGCAGACGAATTTTTCGGAAGAATTCCTTAAGCCAGTTCTCGATTTCTTCGTTATGTTCTGGAAGCAAACTACGTGTGTCGTTCTGGATGGCGCATGTTACGTTTGCTACCACCTGAGAGTCTTTCACTGTTGTGCAGGTAACGAAATGAGCTCCAATGACATCCCGAATGACTACCCATTTTTGTAGTTCGCTTATCTCGTAGTTCAATTTTAGGTCCCTTCTGTTCATCGGAAGAATATATTTGGCTCGTTCCAGAACGCCCAAGCAACCGGAAGCAATCATGACATTTCGATAGCCGGACAACCAACCATTGTCGTACAAACGGTACAAATCTTCCTTAGAGGCAACCACCTGATGCGGTGGCATGGATATCTGATTCAACTCGCACTTTTTCATCACCTGAAGTATGTCATCCAACACGGAAGTTTCCTGTGCTCCTGGAATAAAACTTGAGCATCCACGCAGTTCCAGATGAGGCTTCGCCAGGGCATCGTAGTGGGCGGCACTAGTAGCACACACAGGAATGTAATGCGTAGGTTGTTCCTTTTCAACGATTTCACATAGTGTTGCAATGTACTCATTGGCCGTATCCGGTGTTGGTTTCTGGATGGTGTAGAATTTACTTACGGCCGTTGAAAATCTTGCCAATCCAAATAGCCCTTCGAACTCGAAGACTACGATTCTCGCTCCGGACTTGTAAAAGTTTCTGGCCAAATGTAATGTCTGGATTGTACTTCCGCAACTAATCAGAATGGTTCGCTTCTTACGATTTCGCTCGTGAGCCGGAGTATGTAGAGCAACCAGAGCCCATTTAAGGCAAGCCAGTGGAATGGCAATTATCTTCCAGAACATCCACAGACAGGCGGAAAGCCAGAAAGCTGGTGCCGCGATCAGAAACGGACGCCAGGATAGTTGCATCAGAAACCCAAGAATTCGTTGAGCAACTGCAATAATCAGCAAAGGCCACCAGAGGATCAAGCGCACGATAACACGCCCATTGGAGATCCGATACTTGCCAGTGGAACCATCCCGACGATCTCGATTGCTGCTGATCAGTGGCGTCGGTTCTATGGAAACCGGATCCACTGCACGATCTTCCGGAATCAACATGAACGTGCTGGAGTAGTTTCGCCGGAGCGTAGATGGTGGCGAAGATGACAACGGCGAACCTGGCATAGGCGGAGAGTTGTGCCGCGAACTGACTGGTGTCCAACGTGGACTTGTAGGAGCAGTACGAGAAAACACTTTCACCAAATTATCTGCATGGTTATTGTTCGATAGGTACATGCTTCCACTACTGTCACTTCGGCTCCATGGACCAAACAGTTTGTCCTTGTTAGCGGAAGGCATTGTTCTGTTCCAACAGAGTCTTTTTCTCACTGTCACTTTCAACTAAATGTCTTTTAACACATCACAAATGCAGATGATGGTTGGGTAGGAAATTGATCCCAAAACTGTGGCAGGGATGCTCCCGCGGATTTCACCTTGGTTTGTAGCTCGAGGATCGATTCAAGAAGACTAAATGAGCTGCCGATCGCGGATGCCTATTTAAAATCTTGAAAGCAAGCTGCGCGAAGTTGATAAGGGCGCAATGGCAAGAATATATTTACTGGAAGGGATGGGTCAAGATGTTGAGGATCGGTGCGGTAAAGTTGATACCATTCGAAAGTCAGAGAGGAAGAGGCACACCGAAGAAATATTCAACAATAAAACAATCTGAACGGAGCATGATCGGTAATGCGACGGGATGCGGGCAAAAAGGGATGGCGCTGTTATCTCGTACTTTGGACCAGCTCTTATCAGAGCTGTATGGAAAATGAAATAGCCTGTACTTGCGGGAGTGGGCAACAACATAAACTGCTTCACAGGAACAGGTAGATTTTCCAAAACTGTGCCGTTACAGATAGCTATAGACTCGCCTTGCCATTATCCGATGATGCATTCAAGATCTGCTCTTTTGTTTCTGTTGACGAAAATTAACTGCGATAAGCCAGGATCACGATCGCGTCCCGTGATTTTTTGGGTGACCATGAACTTGAACAGTGTACCCGGATGACGGAGGGTACGATCCGCCCGACGTGGATGAGCAGGAATCGTTATCAGCGGTAGAGGCAGGGACGAAAGTATTTTCAATATTTCTCACCGGTGTGACCCAGCCGCGTTGCTTATCGAATTAACTTTCAAATATTAAACTCATTTGATGTTTGTAAATTGTACACAAACAACAGAACTTCGACCAAACTAGAACTGATTGTAAAGCATAAGCCTCTTGGGACGGGTATATTTTTAGCATTTCTAACAATTTTGACCTCGCGAGCATCGTTTCTGCTTATCTAAGGGAATTGAAAAACTTTCGATTAGGTGCAAAAAAACGAAAACGTTCAAACAAAATGAGTGCAAAACTAAATAACTAATCATTGAGCGTGCACAAACAACCAATCGTGGGTTCCTATTTATAAAGCGGTGTAAATTCAATTGCTAATACCGGGAAATGAAATGGAAATCTAAGTAAGCTACGTGTTGGATTTATCAACTATTTTGACTTTTAATGACATTGATCGTTGAAAAGGTTGAATATAGTGTTGCTATAAACTATTTCTTGATCATATGCTTATTACATGTTCAAAATATACTATCACTCAAAAATTAGTAAAAAAAACCAGCAGGAAATGCAATTGTGCCTTTCCCATTTATACAAATTATGATTTAATAGATGGCTTGGTTACAAAAAACAGTTCCTGGCCATATTATTATACCTAAACTGAAAAAAAATACTTTTCCACAGCAACTACAATACACGTTTACTACTTGACCCGTTCAATTAAAACATATATCAGTCTATTCTCAACAATCAAAGACATTAGTCACTTTGTTGCTTCCCGAGTCAGCGCAAAACTAACGAAAAAACAGTTACTTTAATCTTGTGTGTATTGTCTGAAGAACAGTCTACTTTCTACTTCCGCCAAGTCAGATCAACAAACGAACAAAGTGAACGACAGCTAGTAGATCCTAGCGTACATCGTATTTAAAATAAAGGAAACATTGTATTTACTTTTGCCGTCAAAGCGAATTTTTTGCCTACTTATTGTTTAAATACGACCGAAAACAAAGGAACAGAACATACTTCGTAAAATCCGTTTCAAACATATTAGAATATAAAAATTGGAAATTAATTTCAAGCGTAAAAATCGGATAGAGATCCCTCAGCATAAAAAAACGCTTAAACAGTTCTCACCCGTAAAACTCGGCAAAGATGAACCTCCAGTATAAAAACCGGTTAAAATAAATCGTACGCAGAAGCATCCGTATACCGCGATGATCAAGATTAAAAGTCGGCTAAAAACTACTTTACAAGAATCGGATATATTTGTTTCCGGTGTTTATACTCAAGGTTTTTTCATCCTACTCTTACAAAGGAGAGTCCGATTTTTATGCTTGGCGTTTATATCCGGTTTTTATATTCTAATATATTTGATGCGGGTTTAACGAAACGTGCTCTGCCATTGCGACTTTTATTTTTGATCGCTCAATGTATTCTATACTACTTGTAGTTGACGATTGCACTGTTTTTGAATTTTAATCGATTATTTTACCGGTTTGTGTTTTACACTGCTGTCATCTATATTCGAATAGTATACTGAGTGCACGTTGCGTTGCGTTGCGAACCACGGTGCTATTCGTAGATTCCATACTAACGAATATCATGTTGCCTATGGGGAGTTTAACTCATCTTGCTTCACCGATACTTAGGATCGGGTAGGAAATGTTGATGTAATACGAACCTAAGGAAGGCCACCGACTCAGAGACGCTTCCATGGGTATTACGGAGTTGGATTGAAGGACAGGTATAGGTGTAGGATTCGCAGCAAGCAGGCAATGCGAGCACGAAATGAATATATTTGTATGTGGTGGGATGGTTAGCCTACAGGCACTCAGAGAAAAAAGATATTTAGTTAGGTTTTGCTTGTGTTTTAACTCTGGATAGCCGGTCATCGAGAGTGATTTACTTTTTCCCTAAATTATAGCCATTTGAACTCCAAACAGCCGGCCGTGGGAGTATTGCTAAAACTGTGATCTAGTCTGATATCTACAATCGTTTGGGAATTGGGTAATAGGTAGAAGTAGACGCGTTTACATTTGGATTAGGCTTTTTTTATTTTTTTAGCAGGGTAATGTCCAATGTATAATGCTCCTAACAATGCGTGCTAAGTCGTCAGTGGTGTAATTAAAACTTAGCAAAATAATCCTTTTTCGGAAATATTTCTTGATGAATCGAGATCTTGTTAAATGGGATTTATAGCATAAGTAATGAATTACAAAAAATATTCGGATTACTTCACCACAAGATGGTGGCTGTGTAGCATTTTCCCCCATGCGCGTTTTTTTTTTGAAAAGGATCCGCTGCTGGAAATCTATCTTCCGCCAAAAACTTAAATTTTTCTGATTTCTTATGACAATATCAAGCGATGTACGTAGGATTTTTTTTCGTTATTTTGATTTTTCGCGGAATGGCTCACTTTCTAATTCGATTTTTTTTTAATTTTACAGTGGTAAAATTAAGTAAAACAGAGCGCTGGTAACCGTAATGTCAACTAATACCAATTTCCCTACTACTATTCTGCCAGTTATGTTTTAACACCACTTTGCTTGTTTAATGTACTGCCCATATATGCATAAGAGTCCCATATTGAAAAACAGCAAGCCGAGAAAAACGCTGTTCAAGATTTACATTTTTCATTGAGCCTTATGGATGGGACAACCATATTGTGGTATTTTTTTCGATTTTTTCTGCACAAACCTGGTAATTTTATTTGTGCATTATGATTCAGATGTGATACAGAATACAATCCAACAGATATCTCATTTTCGACAAAAATCCATATGGGACTCTTATGCTTATATGGGCAGTGTAGTGGTTGTTTGTGGTTGTTAAATGTTATTCTCCACAACTGACGTCCTCTTTCCTATTTATCCTAACCTTGTTACACGCCTCTCCCCTCGACTATACTACCTGCTTATTCAATTTACAATTTTAATATGTTACAACTAAACAGACATCCAGGTTCGAACAAACAAGTTTAAAATACTTGTTTTGCCATTTCAACTAATATCCGCTAGAACACTACAGTCACCACACTGGCATATCCCAAAATAATTATAACGGTCACTTGGACATTAATTGTTTGGTCCACAGTAAAGCTCACGCACTTAACGGAATAACGTCAGGACCACCTCTGGTGGTAGCATCACAATTACCTTTGGATGAGCCGTAATTTTGTTCCCAACTTTTACGCTTGAGATGGATGTCTGTTCTCTGTGCCTAAATCGATATTGCTTCTCAGTTTTGCCCGACCCAGAGGGAATTTGGCCTTAATCCCACTGCTCTGTCATCGATGCTACGTGATATTCTTTAAGGAATATGGTTTGTTTGGGGGCCATTCATGAACCATGTCGCCCAGAAAAAAATAGCCTAAAATACACTACCTCTCCAATCATATTGCAAATCGTTGTTTGTTTTATTATCCCGGCTCCACTAGTACGTCTCAAATGAATTTGAGTTTTTATCGTGGTAAGTCACGATCTTTCTCAACTATCAATACGCGACACCATTTATGATATATTTAGAGCAGGCAATCTAATGAAAAATGGGGTTGACAGGATTTTAGTGCGCTTTTAGCACCTTGAGTCACATCTTTATGTTTGTTATACATACCAGGAATTCCAAAATCTGTGATGTGATGGCCGGAAGATCAGAGAAGCAATCCTCTCCCCCTTCCTCCCTTTATTCGTATAGTGTACTGAGTGCACGTCGCTTTTAAAATCTAGCGCAGTTAGGGTTGCCACCTCTAGTGACACTTTCACGCGGAAATTTTTACTGACCTACGATAGACTGCAGAAAAACATGAGTTTATACTAAAATCAGACAGAAATATGATTTTTTTCACATTTAAGAGAATTTTAATTGATTATTTTTACCTACTGAGATGAAAAGAACCAAGTATTAACTTTTTTATTCCATCTGTAACTCGTCAGGTTATCAATTTGGCACTGGTTGGCAAATTGACTCACATTCACCATTGAGTGTTTTATATTGATAAACCATAATGTGTATCACTGTTATGTTATGTTCACATTAAGCTTTATGAACACACATTTTTCGCATTAGTAAAAAGTTTTGTTGGTTTAGATGGGTGTAGAAGCAGCATCAACCACTCTCGCTATAATCGATATGCCAAACGAGCACTGCAGTATATTATATTCCAGAATTCTTTACGGGTCATTCGTCGCAAGAGAGCTTTCAACAAAGAAGAACATCTCTCTGCACTGATCAACCGTAAGTACCACTGCAGGAGCAAGCAACATAACAATGGGAAAGGGGTACATCCGAGAAGCATTAATAATTAATTTAATATACATCATTGGACGCTTGACGCAATATTTCACGACTAGGATAAGTTTACTGTGGATGACCGTTTCAAACGGAAGAAGCTGTTGAAATTTCCTATGCTATATTTTTTCCAAAGAAAAAAAAATGAGAGTCCACTAAAATTTCTTCCTAGGGCGAAATTTTTTGGTGAAACCACTCTTTGTACGCGAATGGTACTAGTCCTAACTTAAGAAAATCATGGGTGCGTTTCGATTTCGTCAGAAATATTTTCTTGAAATTCGCTTCGAATTATCTAATTTTGCAGGTCATACGCCCTTGTGGCAAACGTAGTAGTATGCGGCTAATTCGGTATTTTTCATTTTAGATCAAAGTTTTCAGGTGTGCGACCTCCAGTAGAAATATGAATGCAGTTCGAATAAACATTTTAAAAAATTCTTCTTCCGCGGGGCGTTAAATAAAGGGATGAAGCCTCGTGGAATATAATAGAGGTATCTATTCATCTTTAGACAATATATTCTTAGCAATTTGTACAAATAAATTTCCGAGAATTCGAGATGAGCAATTTGAATTCTGAACAGCCGGACATCAGCAGTATTGCTTCTTATTAACACTTCAATTACCATTTCCAAAGTTTGCAGTACAAATCAAGCGTACAAAAAGTATAAAAAATATCCCAAATGTGAAGAAATTCACTGCGAAATGTTAATGACAAGTTGGCATCTCCACTCTCCCTATCAGACACGTTTCCACTATTGGGTTGAATGCCAAATTGCAAACGACATGTTTATTATGCGTAATAAATATGATAAACACAACAACAAGGGCTCTTGATCCATCGGCGGTCCAGAGGAAGAATGGATGGGAGAAGAGCAATACTGGCAAAGGCCGACTACCACATGAGCGGCTCAAACTCGCAAAAGTGACGCTGAGAAAAGACCAGAATTGCGGTTTTTATAAGTTTTAGCTTCCGATGGCACTCCGCGCAAAAAAAAAAAATAGCCCGACGGACACCACACGGCTTCTTGCAGGAGGTTAACTAAATAAGAATGACTGTTGTAGTGAAAATATGCTTCCAGTTTTATCATCATAATTATCTACCGAAATTGGCGAACGACAATTACTCGGTTCAACTCATCCTAGCCTAACATGCTCCATATCACCGACGGGTCATCAACCGCTACTCGTGCGACTGTACTGAAGCGTAAATCTAGTAAGCATCATCGCTAATCATAATATGTACTATTCATTCACCAAAGCATGGGCGAAGTGCGGTGGACATATCACTGCCACTCGCACAAATCCTTTACCAACGCGATTGCGAACAGATTGTGGCGTGCGTCCGTCCGAACAACCCAGTAATCGCCAAAAGATTATTGTTGTTACGAAGAAAGGGGGGTATACGGGTAATAGAGTTGTATTACATTAGAGCATGTTTGATGTAGCAATCACATATAAATGAATGATTGGTTTTCTACAGGTAACTGGCATCCCTATCTCTACATACAGAGTTTGACAATAGGCAACATCGTTTTTCCACCGATCGATGGGGGTCAGTTTGACAACGTCAAAATTGCTTAAAATGTCATCAACAAACAATAGTAGCAGTAAACAATAGAAAACAATGAACACTTTAACTGATTTGATGTAAACTAAAATGCTCCGCGTTCGTATTTGGAATTAATTTCGTTCATTTTGTTACAAGCAAAGTTGTTATGTTGGCTACGAAAATATGACGTCACGTCACCCTCTTGGTTTTCTACTATCGGCTACAATGTCATTGCTTAATCTCTGGTTTCGAGAAAGTTTGCAGTAAATTATCTGAAAATCTTTTTCCATAAACCTGTACATGGTGTGACGGGACGGTAGATGATCCAAAAAGTCAGCAAATAGCAATTGCAATATCGTATCTTCGAGTTCCTAAACATGGCAATGTATCTTTCGTCCCACTCGATGATCATGTTTCTTAGCCATTTTGAGCATTTATACCGAGTTCTCCATATTACTTGTTAATTACGGATGTTTTGTTCTACAGTTCGCATAAAAACGGCTAAATTAAGCCGATCAGATCATCTTTATTAGCTAATACTTCTAGCACCGGCTGCTTGGAGTTAAACATGATATTATTTAGAAAACATGTAGATTAGTCTGGGTAGCCGGCTGCCTAGAGTTTAACTATGCAAAAACCAAACGATATATTTATATTTTTCATGACATTTCGAATAGCTGTTGGCTTACAGAATAATTCATAATAAAACAATATGAAACATTCTTAATGGTCACGTTGCTTGCTTAAATCGAATGCCATACTGATATGGATCCGAGATGACGGAAGATTCTTTGCGTCATGCATATTTGAATTTTCTAATTCGTTTTCTCGAATAGGGTGATTTGCCTATTTGCGCCATGTTTCTATTATCACCCTACCCATTTGAAGCCGTTGGTTAGAGCAGTGTCTGCCATCTTTGTTCACCGCATTGAGTCAAATGGTAGCGCAACAATTGGGGCACTCGATTCTAGTTTTCATTGTGCTCAAACACGAGAATTTTACTGTTTTCAACACATTTGTGATTATATATTGGTTCTTAACAACGAAGCAAAGCGGTTGATGTCAATTTTTACGCATTCCATTGATTGTAAGGCAAGAAATTACCGAATTAATGAGGCATCTTGCTTAGTATGGTGAAAATAGGCTCATCACCCTAGTTGTATTTTGAAATGAGATGAAGAAGGGAGTAATGGTGTCTGTCATACTGTTGAGATTTTATGCCTACAAGAAGTAGTCTTCATTGGGAATCACCATTTGTGCGGTAGTCTATTAGTTATATTGTCCACTAGAATTGATTCACACTACTTAAATAGATCATACCCGTTTCGTTTCTTATTCATTAACGAAATACTTTTCTCGGCAAAAACAGATCGTTCACAACGCAAAATTTTAATTGTCTCAAAAAAGAACCCTGCGCCCTATATTCTACGGTCTATCGTACAGAGGGAGAATGCCGCCCATAAAACCAAAAGACTTCGCCATCAGTGCGCATATTTTGCCAAACTCGTAAACGATATGCACACTACGTATTTGGGTCTAGGAGCAGCAGAAAAGACGGCAAATGCCATAAAATAAACGAAACTGTTCGAAGCTCATAAATAATAACGTTGACTTGTGTGGTGCCCCGAACTTCCTGATAGTCGCATGGCATACAGATATGAAATCGCAGAACGTATATATTTACGAAGAAGTATAATGATCTGAATGATTTTTTTTTCGCGAAATATTTTCAGGCGGCAGTCAGTGTATATTGCATTCGTGATTAGGACCAATGCGCGGTTTTACTAACACAACTTTCCAACTGCATTTTCTAACAGATAACACGGAAGATGGTGGTGACACTTTAACAGCATGGAGCATGTATTTGACTCAACTGCTGAAACCGTTCATTTTGAAAAACAAGTGTTGTTTGCGTATCCTGTGTATCGATTATGTGCAAGAATTCAACTCTACAGAAATTATGCCGCCAGCAAAGCCACCTACTAGAGGCATTCCTATTTGTTATCTGCTGATTCATCATCGGTTCCACGGTTACATTTTCTGGAATAAGGGGGATTCATATGGTTATTTATCAACGAGGGGGTCGTAGTATTGAGAAAAAATACAATTTAACAAATCTTTTATTTAGTTACATATTGCACTAGATATAGACGACAAAAAGTCATTTCACACTGAGTACTTAGATACCAGCATACAGAACATGCTAAAAATAATAACTCCATGTTCTTCATTAAATTTTATTGTTTCATATCGTAGGGTGATGATCCCATTTTCGCCGTGTTTTTATTATAACCCTACCCATTAGAAGCCGTTGGTTAGAGCAGTATCTGCCATCTTTGTTCAACGCATTTAGTCAAATGGTAGTGCAACAAAGGGGACGCCCGATTCGAGTTTTCATTGCGCTCAAACACGAGAATTTCACTGTTTTCAGCGCATTTGTGTCATTATATTGGTTCTTAAAAACGAAGCAAAGCTGTTGATGTCAATTTTTACGCATTCCATTGATTGTAGGCCGAGAAATTAATGAATTAGTGAGGCACCCAGCTTAGTATGGTGAAAATAGGCACTTTACCCTATATAATCGAGATACACATCAAAACTTTGTATTATGCCATACGGGTTCCATTCCATAAGTGGTTGAACGCACTTTTCTTTTAACGCATTTAGTCTTTGCACATTTCCCTTTCCAACATTACTCGAAGCACTGAGGACTTTGAAACAAGTTTCTGGGATCGATGATGCTTCTCCACCAAGCTTCCTAAGTTTGTCCTCCATAATCGACCAGTATGTTCCATGGGGGGTAGTTAGGTGGATTACAATCCTTAGGAACATAAACAATGATTCTATTTATACCACGCAATCATGTCCTTGGCGTAATGGAAGCTGGCTAAGTTTGGCCAGAATAATGTTTCAGTTGCATGATTTCACCGTTTATCGCACCTGAGATTTTAGCCCACAAGAACATATAGCTTGCCATACACGATACTTTTCAGAAAATGTTTTGTTTTTGCGTTTCAATTTTTGACTCAGACGAGATAACCTTGAAAACTAAAAGATCTTTTGAAAACAGTGTTTTCGAGTTACCTTTGTATATATATTGATCAAGAGCCAAAAAATCATCGTAGCGATAGTTTGGTTCAGAAACAATCCTAAAACTGTGTCCAAATTTTGGCGTGAATGACCAAAGACGTACAAAGAGGTTTATAACTCTTTAAGCATATTTTACCAAATTTCGCACTATCTTTTCTACTAGTTACCAACTATTAGTGCACATAATTCCGTTAGCTAAAAACATCATACTCAACATCAGCATTATTATCGTTAGCCCCCTCGATAACCGTATCATTTCTAATCTAACTTCCATTCATCATCAACACCCACGTCGTCGTATTATTCATACGGACGTCCATCACAGGGGCAAATCCTTCGCCACATACGGTCCTTGAAAAAGAACGCATTCCGACATTAAGTTCCAAGTCTTCCGTCAAAGCAGTCGTTCCTGACCGATTTTTTTTCCTACACAAACATAAACCTATTGGTGGCAGCATTCCTTTAACTTCTTAATCAGTTCCTCCACGTGACATAGTTTTAATTTCGAAAGCAACACAAACAACTGGATTCCGTGTCAAAAAAGAGGCCTCCCTCGTGCGAAACTCAGAACTTTCCCAAACAGGAAAACCGACGAAAAAACTAACAAGTTGAAGGAGAAAGTTTGAGATTACTTTATGGCAAACATTTCTCGGGAGGCGTCGGTCAGCGGTACGCCAACCGACGAAATCAACGCCGACCGTGGTTGGAGGCACGTGTTGGCCGACATGGGAGCCAGATCTCGACGAGGTGTTCATTTCGGCAGTGTTGCCAATAGAAATCCTCGAGGATTGAACTGTGTCCCGATTGACTCAACCACACCCTTGCGGTGTACTGCAAATGCCAAACGATCGTTAGACCTCCTGAAGCACTTTGTCGCCCGGGAACGGCGCATGTCGGCCAACGGCGACGTGAAGGTGGTGTTCACTGAAATTAGCAAACTGTGCTGCGCTACCAAGGTGAACGATAAACAAATTATCTTCTGTAACAACTTCCAGCGGGACGAGCCTTCGATGGTGGCATCGGGTCGACCAGTTCCTCGTCGTTTTTCAACCGGTTCGGATGGTTGTTTTCGGATAGTGGCAGCGGTTACGGTCGATAATAGCAGTTTTTTGGATTACCTGCTAGTGGATGAGCCAAATTCTGATTTTAGCAGCAGCAGCGGTGGTTGTGGAAGTGCTGGAGCGGAATTGTGCGACGGTGACGAAATTGGTCGTCTAGCGGCGACAGAATATCCGGCTAGCCTAACGGCCGCCTGGAATAACTGTAAGGACGATTCCGGTGTGGAACTGGTACCGGTGGATGTGAACGGGAGTGACAGTGCAGAACGCATTGGCAGGCAACGGTCGGCTCAAGGATTACTGGGCGGTATTTACAAACGAGTTTCGCACCGAAGTGACTATTTTGAGCAGTTCTGTGTCAAGTGTCGGATTTATCTGTTGGAAAACTTTCAGAAGTTTAGAAACAACTTTTCCATTATGTCTCGCGTGAGTATGAAGAATTGGTGCAGGGGAAAACGTGGCTGGAGTTTTTTCTAGTGTACTTTCTATTGCTTCATTTCATTTTTTTTATTCTGATTTTAAACCTGATTTTTAACCACAGGACATTTTGACACAATTCGTGGATTCAAAGCTAAGATCTATGAGTTGCTAGAATTTGACCTGTAAGATCCAGATACCCAGCCAAGACTGTTACAAACTGTTCTAACTCTCGAACAATTTCACTCTTAGGATCCTGGTTTCAAAAAGCGGTGGATCTACTTCATCGCTCAAAAGGCACAAATTATTATTTCGTTGAGGGCAAATTAGGCAAATAAAGGCGATAAAGAATTTCAAAACAAATCAAAATTATCTTCAACTCCAAACCCACATTATTAGTTGAAGTTTGAATCATAAACAGTTAGATGTTCCTCAAATATTTTGTTTTTTTTTCGTGTTTCTATTTTTGTGCCATAGAAACGATTTCAGAACCAGTATTCACCAGATAGTTTTTTTTTCAAATTGATCCAAATTATACGCAAGTACAAACTTTTACATTTTTGAAGCTTGGCACATTTTTTGCTATAATGTATTATTAACAAAATATTAAAAAATCTACGTTACTCCTTAAACAAATATGCCAGGGGCGGATATAGCGACACTGGTAAATCAATTGCCTCGTACGCAACTCGTCTGGGTTTGACTCCATATGGTCAAAATTTTTCTGAAAAAAAAACTGAAAAAAGTAGATTCGCTTAATTCTGTATTAAAACTAACTAACAGTACTGTTTTTTTTACTATTCACAGTCAGATCTTATTTTCTTGTTTTTTTTTACGATACGTTGTTGTTGTTGCCGTCTTCATCGGCATTTGCTAATTTATTTGGTGGTTTAGTGAGCCACATTTTCATCACACGAACGTCATTGGCAATGCCAGGCGGTGGTAAACTATTTTCGTCTGCGTCCGTTATAACCTATTTTTATTAGGTGATTCATAAACAGTGCTATCTTATTTTATTGCAATTTTATTGCAAATAAGCAGTAGTGTCCTCAGGGTGATGCTAATCGAGCTGACATTTCTTTGGACTGAGCAAACTATTTTCTATGATTGTTTAGTGTTTATTTGACCAACAAACTCACAGGGCATTAAATTTGCATGGGGAAAACGCATGGTCTTGTCTGAGTGGAACGATGACTTCAACCATGTATGAGGGTTGAGAATTGACAACCCTCATACATGATTGAAGCAACGAACAACAGTTACCAATTTCCTTCATTATAATATTATATATTCATTATATTTTTGCTCATTGTATTGAGTAATTTCATATACTTTTGAGTAGTACGTGCATTATATTATTAATTAAATATTTCATCATGAGCATAATAATATTACAGTTTGATTCAAATGTTAAAAGAAGACAAACCCAGGACTCCCTTCTTTATTTTTTACATCTTCGGCATTTTCTTGTTTTGGCATATTATTGTGGTAAATTAGTAAATTAGTTTTTTCCTGTTTCCACGTTCTAAGAAGCGACAAACTTTAAACTTCATTTCCTGTATCTTTAAGATTTTCTAATTTATTGTACACTCAAGTTTTTTTTACGCGGTATTTTTTTGCGCGATTTTTTACGCGGATTTTGAAATTTACGCGGTTTTCATTTACGCGGATTTCGAAATTTACGCGGTTTTCATTTACGCGGATTTTGAAATTTACGCGGTTTTCATTTACGCGTATTTTGAAATTTACGCGGTTTTCATTTACGCGGATTTTTGAATTTACGCGGTGTCCATTAACGAGGTTCCCTTCAACGCGGATTCTTAAATTTAAGAGGTCTTCATTTACGTGGATTTTGAAATTTACGCGGTTTTCATTTACGCGGATTTTTGAATTTACGCGGTGTCCATTAACGAGGTTCCCTTCAACGCGGATTCTTAAATTTAAGAGGTCTTCATTTACGTGGATTTTGAAATTTACGCGGTTTTCATTTACGCGGATTTTGAAATTTACGCGGTTTTCATTTACGCGTATTTTGAAATTTACGCGGTTTTCATTTACTCGGATTTTTGAATTTACGCGGTGTCCATTAACGAGGTTCCCTTCAACGCGGATTCTTAAATTTAAGAGGTCTTCATTTACGTGGATTTTGAAATTTACGCGGTTTTCATTTACGCGGATTTCGAAATTTACGCGGTTTTCATTTACGCGGATTTTGAAATTTACGCGGTTTTCATTTACGCGGATTTTTGAATTTACGCGGTGTCCATTAACGAGGTTCCCTTCAACGCGGATTCTTAAATTTAAGAGGTCTTCATTTACGTGGATTTTGAAATTTACGCGGTTTTCATTTACGCGGATTTTGAAATTTACGCGGTTTTCATTTACGCGGATTTTGAAATTTACGCGGTTTTCATTTACGCGGATTTTTGAATTTACGCGGTGTCCATTAACGAGGTTCCCTTCAACGCGGATTCTTAAATTTAAGAGGTCTTCATTTACGCGTATTTTGAAATTTACGCGGTTTTCATTTACGCGGATTTTGAAATTTACGCGGTTTTCATTTACGCGGCCTGTATCCCCCGCGTAAAAAAACCTGAGTGTACTGAATTAGTAAATTAACCCTAGAACGTTGCACTTGCGTTTCACCCTAAAACGTTGCACTGGGGTACAAATGTACCCCACGCGTTTGATCGCAATTTTCGCAGGTAAAAATGGAAACAAAAGAAATGTATAATACATCATATTCTTCGTTTTTTAATTGCAAAAACAGCTGCGCAAGTGAAAGTACGCAATTTATTGAATCAATGATACATAAATTGGTTCGAACAAAAAAAGTGAAAAAAATCGCGGGTTTGACTTTTTTTTTACAAAAATTACTATAACTTTGCGAATTTTCAACCGATTTGAAAAAAATCAAATGATTCTAAAAGTTGAAAGAATGGTCTAGAAACGGTATAAAATGTGATTTCGATATTTTTGAAAAAGTGCAATTATTTGGAGAAGTTAAAGTTTAAAAATCGGGTTTTGGAAAATACCACGAAATGGGGTGCAAATTGAAATGAAAACATATTTCTGACCAGTAGTACATTGGTAACACGCAACGTTACTGTTACAGAAGTTATTATGCGCAAATTATATTTGCGAGCCAAAACAATAAAAAAATAAACAAAACAAGAATAATCAACAAAAATGTGAACGATTTTTTGTTCCGCTTCAAAATTAAATTAAATTAATTGAATAAATGATTGAATACGATTATATAATACTAATTGTTACTTATGTAGTAAAACAACAAATCACATTTCCACTGACAGCACGAAACCTGACGAAACACTAACGGCAACCGTACACTGGGGTACAAATGTACCCCACGCCAACTTTGACACCTGTTTCCACGAAGGCTATAAGCAAACTGGTTATACCACCTTTTCGTGCTCTTACTAGCAACTCTAAATTGAATTATGGTTAGGGTCCCAAGTCAGTAAATGTCAGTAAAATAGTAAATTTTCTATTCGATTTTTTTGTTGTTGATTTTCCTTTTGCTAGTTTGTCTTCTTTAAAAATAATATTATTAAGTAAGCTTAATTAAGTTATTTTAAGCACCCAATAAGTCTCCTGGTGACTGGGCGCCCAGAGACTCCTAAAATCCTGAATAAAGCGCGAACTCCAGAACAATATTTCGAATTTTGTGGAGTGCGCAGTAGTATATGCGGACTCTAGCAAAAGAAAGTGTCGAACTAACATTCCTCTCCTTTCCTGTTGCGATCTCCGTTCGGGTCTGGGTGGCGCCATTATTGATCAATAAACAACCTGGGGTTACCAGTAGTTGTACATTGAAGGTTGATATGATACTCCCAAGGAAGGAGTATTTATTATCCATTATAGTTGATTAATGCGACAAAAGCTGCAACAGATATGCAGTGTCGCGGGAATGCAACCTTCAATCCGCTGTTCGAGATCCGTGCGCGACGACGTTCTACGTGGAATAACGTAACTACAAATGGCGGCCATTTTTTTCACACCGGCATGTTGTTAGATACTAAAAGTAGTATATGTAGCTTTTTTAGACCAAAAGAGGTCTAGAACACCTTTTTATTTCATATTGTTATAAACACTTGTTTGAAAAATATACAAAGCTAGCTAATACCCATCGCGCGTTGCTGCGACTTTCAACGAAATAGGAGGAAAACACAATTTATTCCGAAACGTCATCTGGCGGGCAGATAATCCCCAACCAATAGCACACAAACTCGCTCCGTATAAAATGCCTACTATGTATTACATTGCAGCATTCGTCCGGTTCATATTTACTGATTCTAAAGTGGATAATTTTCACTGGACACTCAACGGTTTAAAGCAAAATTTTAGCCATTTCAATACGTAACATTTCATATCAATCATCTTGCATGTTTATCGACCTATTTGTTGCTTTTAATAGAGTGAATCGCGATGTAACAATTGTTAATACGGATAAATTTGGAATTAACGGTAGTTTTTACAATTTTTGTGATCCTAACTTACAGAACGAGAAGTAATGATTGTCATTGGAGATTTCTAGGCACCCACATTTACTATTAGGTCAGAAATAGCCCAGGAAAGCTATATGGGACCGTTGATGTTTCTGCTTCACTTCAATGAGTATTTAATGCTCGTCTGTCTGTAGCAGACAATAACTTGTTTGATCTGCTCAATTGAGGATTGCAGATTTCTCCAACAGCTGGGAACCTTCGCTGATTGTGGTGTAACGAGAATTGCGTTTGTCTAAGTCCGAAGAAGTTCTCGGTGATCGAATTCTCACGAAAGGCATTCTGGCAGAGTTCTGTCCGTAATTTCTGTGGATATATTTCTAATTCTCATCCAGCAAAACTCTTCTTTCTATTCTATTCTATTCTTTCCCGTACACTGCATACTGCATAAAACTTAGCAGAGCTTTTGCTTGCTCTATACCGTTCAAACGATCTCCGAATAATGCCTGTTTGGACTCTAGCTCAATTGTATCAAGCGGTTCTGAATGTGATGGGGTCGGAATCGGAAGTTTTTGCTCCTGAACCAGAATTGAGACAGAAATCATTCAGAACTCTGAAACATATTCCGTATGGGCAAAATAACTTTCCACTTTTAATTACTATATGTGAACTTATATACAGTACCATTTATTCTACTTCGTTATTCCGAAATCTGTTACTTCGAATGCCATCATTTCGAATAGGTATGCTACGAATGCTCCATTAATGCGAGTTCCTGTATCCCGAATTGCATTGCTTTGAACAGTCATTTTGTTGAATTCCACGAAAACTTTTATTCATAAAATTCCTTTTTCGTCTGATCTTTTGAGAACTGCTCTAAATTTCTAAAATAAGTAGATTTGTTCATATATGCGGATTATTCCTTTTCTTCTTTTCTTTTGTCCCTTTGACCTTCCTTTTTGACCTTTGATTCTTTTCGACATTTATTCTTTTCGCTCTCTTATCCTCTCGACCTGTTGTTCCTTCCACCTTTTGCCTATTTCAAGAGATCTATATAAACTTGATAAAAACTTCAAAGTACCTTTATCAAGTCCTATCCGAACTTAGTTGCTAGGGAAGAATCGGCACTTGTGAGATATGAACCCTATATGATGTATGAATCATGACTGTGATTTATCGAAATAGCACAATTATATGCCATTCTTCAAACCAAAACAAAAAATCTGCCTAGGATGTTTTGGTTGTATTTCCATCCGGCAATCTGAAATTGTTCTAACCCAGCGTCCAAAGGGTTATCCGTGTCGGATAGATAACCTGGTCGGTTTCGATTATATATTTCGAGGTGTAAGAGTTTTGCTTGGTGAAATTGTGTATGTACATACTGTTATTTTCGGTTCAAATATGAATATGATTAAGGGTGATGCAACGGGCTACGGGTGTTTCATGCCGTGATGTTCCACAATCTATTCGCAATATTGGGCAGAACTGAAAAAGTTGTTCAATTTTCAGGAAACTTCTAATCCGTAGATATCAAAAGTCGCCATTTTAAGCATTTTCTGATAAATTTATATTCCGCATTTTGATTCATTTGAATAGCCGTGGTTTTCACACATTTTATATGAATGCATCATCTATTTCAGCTACTACAAATAGTTTTCCCAGAATGTTAAATTGTGAAGAAGAAACTCTTCACGATTTAATATTCTGTGGAAATGATTATTCTGAGAAAACTTTTGACCCGTATATAAAAATTTGAAATCATGAAAAAATCCAAAATAAAATGTTCTTGTTTTGTCCAGCTTGGTGCGCAGTGTGGCCATTACAATCTTAAAGAAAGTGCTTACTGAATGTTTGAATCAGTCAGAACTAGTAATCAATCAATCAATCAAAGTGACAAAAAATCTGATCCTTCAAATTTGAATGTACAGCGCAAAGGTTCCATGCAGATAAGAGTTATTTTTCACATATTCGATTAATAATCACCGTTATTTCTCTCTCGTCCTTGTAATGTGCAAAAAAACGCATTTTTTCCTAATCTTAGCAAAAAAAAATGCCGCGATTGGACATTACAAAAAATAGATAGCTGTTGCTATGTCGCATTTCCTCGCTTCGTCGGTTTTACTGGTTACAGTTCAGTCGAATATTTTTAGTGCCTTTTCTGGAATCCGATTCCGGAATATCATCCCAATGCACTCGTGATTACCACGTGCCGGGATGTGTTTTCATCACTGTGCACTGATTAGGATTAGGGGGAAACGAGGCAAGATCGTGATGTGAGGAGAAATTGAGTATGTATTCTCGTTTTTGAGCACGAAATTTTGGCGTTTGAACAGTTTAATACTGTACAAAATTGTATTTATTGAATTAGGAAAAATTTTTACCCGGAAATTATATATTTTGTCATTTTATTTTAATTGTATTTTGGCATATTCTTTCTCATTCCTAGTACACTAGGTACTTAGGGAACTTTTTTTTAATTACAAGGATTTCTTGAGAAAATTAAGTTTGGGTCGTAAGTAACAAATAGAGATTCTGTTTGGGTTCTTTCTCTTCTGTTCATTACGCGGTCCTTTCAACATTTAGTTCTCAACTTTTGTGTAATATTCTATTACAAACTGTTGGCTTTCGATATGTAGTGGAAAATGTTATAATCACGTCGTAATAATCGAAAGAGAAAGTAAACAAAGAGAGGATCTCAATGTTACTTACGACCTTATTTACATTTTCTCCAGATTTTATTGTATCATATTAGAATCCCGTGCATTGAAATCTGAGTGGCTACTTCAACCTTCCTCGCTGTAATTTTCGGAGCATCAAAATATATTAGATTAGTTTAGACGTTAAATATTTACATTGCACTTTCGCCATAGGTCATTGCAACAGCTCGATAAGGAAATGAGAGAGAGATGGTATACACGTATATACATACAATTAGGCAGTTCTCTGTGTAGGTACGTTTTGTGCAGCGGCTCGGTGAACCCCAACAAACCGTGACCAGTGCAAATCCTTTATCAAAGCATGCGGCGGAGGAGTGATTTTAGTTGAATGCATATTCCTTCGAAAGGTGCGCAACAGTAAATGATGCCACTCTACGGAAGCCGGATGTAAATGATAATAAAATATGTCGATCATATTTTATGATAATACATCGCAAAATAGGACGGCAAAAAATTCTTCTAACGTTTCCGATATATAAATAGTACGAAACAGTACGTGTGCTTGCCAATCGAGTTTTTGTTGTTGGGAAAAAACCGTATAAATCACTACCCTAGTAACGAAACGGCGTTGCTAAATAATAATAAAACTTACTACGCCCGACTCCGCTGGTTGATTGCCGTGTGTCATCAACGAGCGTGTGGTTGATATCGGAACAAAACGGATGCCATATAAATACAGGACGATGATAGGCCGCAGTTATAAACGTACGGATCCATCCTTCAATAATCGATTATTATTATTACAGGACATGCAATCCCGAGGTAGGCTCTGTGAGTTACTAAGAGGGACGAAGCGTGACTTTTATTCACTTCCGAGTGTGCAGATACGACGGTATGTAATATTATTACCAATAAAATGGCTTCGATGCGAAAACCGCCAAAATAATTTAATGTAAAGTCTCACGATTGGATTTTTTTTTCCGAATATGTATTCGTTTTATAGAATTGTATGCAGAATCGACTAATTTAGATATTTTTGTAAGAGGATCTAGTGCCAAGATTGATAACACTATTATCTTTCTCCGAACAAAGCCAGTCCAGAGACCTTGTAGCGTTCGACAGATGAAGCCAAGAATTAATTCGGCGATGAAACTTATAATCCTTACAAGATTATTAGGACGGATTTCAATAAACCTTACGTCATCCAAATTTGATTTTGTCCCAAAATTCTCTATCCAGTCCATTTATTTGTCACCGTCATTATTCCCAACAAAACCGTTTGCGGAAACCGTTCAAAATAACGGAAAAACCACAAATATAGCGGAATGATCAGAATAAAAGATCAAACCGTTTGTTCCGGAATGACCGAAAGCGGAAAAAGTGAACCAGTTCGCACATAGGAACATGTCCCAAACCATGTCATAATACAATACGTGCTTTTATTCAGGTCTCCTGCTCGTCAAGCCTCCCCCTATAATGTTAGTCCTACAGCTAGTCAACCAAACCAGTGCATATGTCTAAGTTATTTCGAGTAAACATTTTCGGGTTATATTTCCTTTTTATGATGTTTTATGAAGTTACCGAGGACAAACGAATGGGGACAACCAACTCTGTTGGTTAATGCCTTTTTTCCCATCGTTATCTGATGACGGGTGGAAGTGGGTGAACACGGAAATTTGATCGATTTGTTTAGACTTGTAGTACACCCCATCACCTTGGATGTTTGGTAATCGTGCATCAGGCTTTAGAACGACACAACTAATATAGACAATTGCTGACGGGTTGCTTATTTATGACGTCTCCCCTAATAGCACCGATGGCATTTTTTGTTACGTACCTTTCGGGCCAGCAGCACTACTGCGAGACTGATAAGACTTACAGCCTTGATCATTGCTCAACCTACATCAATCAGCCAGTATACAGTTGGTTATGATTACGTGACCGATCTGTTGTAGGCGCCGGTTTGCCCTTGTTTTTCGGGGTTTGTACTCGAAGCGATGAGCGTCTTCCAGTACGTGGTGATAGTCTGATTATTTTATTAATATTTCTACCTTCTTTGCCCTTGTCAGTACATACACAACTTGTTGCTAAGCAGAGCTGTCGAAAAGCGAAACATTTTTGACAGTTATAATACAATCTAGTCAAACTAATTTGAGTTTCCTGTCAGAAAATTTGTAGTTCGATGCAGCACGCGAATCCAGTCATGGCCTATTACTAATACACAACGCAAACTGATTTTAACCGCGAACGGAATACAATTAGGAACCAATTGTATCATGAGCGGTGGAATGTACATGACGTTGATCGGCCAATGTTAACACATTTCCACGTCGGTGGCGGAACGTGAATAATGAAGCAATTTTCTGCATGCAAACTCACCCCCGCGATTTTCCTTTCTGATCGATTAGGTACCCTTCCACTACCGCGGGGGGACCCAGTTGCACACTAAACAATCACGCCAACATCTACAGAAAGGAGTTCGATAGTACATTGGGTCTTATTTTTTTAGTTCAGGTATGTTGTATGGAGCTATTATAATTTTCAAGTTCTCATTATCTATAGCTACAATTATTTGAACCAATTCTAAACATTATATTAGCCGTCTAAGTGAACCAGTATATATACAAACTCGGTTGGAAAAAAGAGCACATACCACATTTCCATTGCAGCCCATTAGAAGGGAAACTTTTCAGACAAACAACCGCTTTTCTTCCGGTTCTGATTGAAATCTTGCATTCCTGGTTTATCGCAATGTCGAAAGGTGGTGTTCCTATTAAAGCATTCCCGCGTATTCACGAGTATTTTGGGTTTATCGAAGTTTAATGCGAATCGATCTCAGTTCTCGCCCTTGCCTTCGGCGTAGCCCCTCAATCGTGGTACGCATTTCGGTGGCAACAAGCACAGATTCCTATTCCAGCACTGAGTCGAAGTTAAACATCCTGACTGATGGTGCGGAACGAACCGGAACTGTACTCACATGTGCGTCTGTCTAAGGCAGCACGAACTTTGTCCTGTTTGTCTCAAGCACTTAATACACAATTCTATACGTGACCACGTGCTCGTCTGGACTGGCCGACAATCGTCATGCTTCAAGGATTGAAGTGCAAAGTTCGCTGAACAAGTCAGTTGTGTACCGTGTCGGTGATGTTTCGTTCGGAGAGCTCGGTAGAAAAATAAACCGATAAAGTCTATAGTACATACATCACTGGAAACACACCGGAGCTATCAGTTGTGCAATGCGGTAATTGGTTGACCTCAAGTAAGAGCGCCATTAAATGTGCTGAAACCACATCCAGCTGATGTAAGATAGACCGAGCGAAATGTAGTGCTAACGCGGATCTTGGTTTTGTCTGCGCAGCGGTTTTGTAGTCATTAAAGATATTTATACAATTAGTTGGACACTAAATCAATGAGTATGAAGAGAACTTCGTTGTCACCCTATACCATATTTATGTCTAATCATGCCGGAAATAAGCCATTTTGCTACTCATTCTTTGTGATATATGGAATGATAGCTGAATCATGCAGGGAAAAACTCGTAACTGAAAATTTGGGAGAAATAGCATGTTGATTGCCGTACCGAATTAATTATGCTTGGTTATCACTCCAGTATTGGAAAAAAATGTCCCAGCTAATATGGAGACGTCAATTAGATAAATACATAAATTATTCAACCAATATGAACAAAACGGAAATTTTGGTTATTGGTGTATGATCTAGATTAGCTGATTGACCATTGCAAGTCTTCTATGACCGGATGACCGCATTACAGTGATTTTGCAAAAAAGACCACTGATTATACTTGAATTTGATGGCATTTTTCACAGATTCATATGTAGGTATATGGTTTAGTCTAATGAAGTTACCAGATGTTATAGTTTTTTTTATACAAAATAATATTTTTTCGGAGTAATATCTTTGATTACTCAACAAATGAATAGAAATGAATCTTTATCTTAAACATTATATTTTTTATAACGGACAAAGTTGTGTAATACTTTTGAATTTAAAAAAATTACTAGAGAATATTCAGAAGAAAAAAATGACTTTGGGGGATATATCATAACACTCCTTCTCGCATATTTTTTCGAATAAATAGATGCATCTAACAACGGGAATCATTTTCTGTTTTATATTCAATAATTTTCATGTTTGTCCCTTAGTTCTTCGCATGGACATGCTAGCCAAAACAATCATCATTCGACCTGTACTAAGAAATAGGTGGAAATGGACTGAGGCGTATTAAGACAAACAGGACAATTACAGGAAAAGGTGCAATGACTCCGTAACGGTTGAAATTTTATTATGTGTGTACAATTATTTTTTTCCCTCAAATATGATCCTGAGATTCTTAACAATGAACCAATATAAAAACAACATTTTCAAGGCGCTCTACCCTGATCAATATATTGGTCAATAAATTGAGCATTGTCAATATTTCCGCTTCGGTAGGGATCACTTTAGAGCCTTACCAAAATGTTAAAAATTATCTATACAATCATACATCAATAGTTCCGAAACAGATTCAGTCGCAATCAGTTGTTGAATTTGAACTGGAATCCAAACAGAATGCATGTACATGTATGCAATTCCTAACCTATTTCTGCATAATTTGGTCTGGTTTGAGTGACTATACCTAAAATAGCTGGTCACTTTATCAAATTCTGCGTCTGACGTGCCATAACGACAGCCAACATTCGTATTAATAACTATTCTTTTGACAAAGGTCTACTTTGGTACTACTGACGGGTTACCAAAAGGGACCACTCAGAAATCACTTAACGCAAAAGTTGCCCAAAATTGACTTTCCCGCTTCCCCCCTATGCCACAAATATTGTTAACCCTTAAATGCGCAATGTTGTTTTAAAACAACATTGTGAAAACCATCTCAAAATTATCATAGTGATTAAAACTGAGACAATTTTCAGAAAATTTGAAAAAAAATTGCTTTGCGCCTTTAAGGGTTAAGGGGTTGCTACTTCTCTTGATATACAGTCTTCGCTAACACTCTCTTTTTTACCACAAAGTACCCGCTCCCCTAAAAAGAGTTTTAAACTATTTTGTTATTTCCTACAATTGATAGAAAGCCTATAAATTGATATCAATACCTTTGCTTCATGACTAAGAACAAGAATAATAACAAACATAGGAAAATGCGTTTGAGCGCAACGATAACTCGAATCGAGTACTGTAATTTTTATTCTAAACATTGAGTCAATACCGCCGTTAAACGAAGATGACAGACACTGCTCTTCACACGAGTTGGGTGAAAATAGTCTTGCCAAATCCATAAAAAGATAATCGGTGCATAACTTACAACCTCTTATTAAATAACAAAACAAAAATATCACTACTAGTTTTATCTGCACCTCATCGAATAAACCACACAGCACGGCACAGCTTCAATGCTTCGGTAAAATAGCCTATACCGTTTTCTACATCGCACACGTTTATACATCGATAGAACTGTTTTCATGGGTGCTTTCTATATAAGCGTTCGTTTTGCAGTCGTACTTGTCCTAGCTTCGGCTGGACATATACTAAAATTGGAACGATACAGAGAAGATTAGCATGGCCCCTGCGCAAGGATGACACGCAAAATCGTGAAGCGTTCCACATTTTTTTGCTGCAAAAGTAGCAAGAAGCTGCTCCTTATCTATCCAGAAGGCAGGCCGACCTCGGAATGAAATATTTTTTTTACGTTTCACAGGATTAATATATGATTTTTTATATTTTTATTATTTTATTTTTTGGTTTTTATCAATGAAAACTTCTTTATTTTATGTTAGGTGCGTGGTGAAGCCAGCCATGACCATTTATATCAATATGTATCTCAGTGTAGTCAAAAAGGGACTCATTATTAGGGGTGAGTTGGTTAGTGTCTCGTTGGATGTAAAGTAGGCTCTGTCCGCCTAATAAAACACCTGATTTATAACGTGTGCCGGTCGGCACTTTCGAGCCTCCCCTTATTTTTAGGTATTCGAGTTGAAACGGACATAGAGGGTGGTTAGTTCAATATGATGACGTAATGGATGGCATGTTTAAAAAGGAATGAAGGACACAACACGTGTACCAACACACCACATGATAAAAGTGACCATATTGCGGTCATTATTGTGGCTGGTTTACCACGTCGTGCGGTTAGTGCGGGGAGTTTGATATCGATTTTTTGTCCTTTTAACTCCTTTTCATGAGAATAAACCCCACCAGGATTTGCTTTGGTTTTCCGTGGCTAGCTGGGTAACCAAAACTGATGTATGAAGGGATGGTGGTCGGTGTTAATCAGTATTGTGGATGGAAGTGAGTCAAGAGGATGTCGTTTGGGTTCTTCTGTGGGTTATTCTGATTGTCATGAAGAAAATAGTTTCTTTTAAGGTTCGATTCATAGTTTATGTGAGATGGTTTTTTGTAAACCCCAATTAATTTGTTCTTTTTTCTTCCAGTTGAGCGGCAAGGACCTCGCGCCCAGTATAGCATCTCGCCAGCTGGGTGAAGGGGGTGGGGGTGGTACTACCGGTGCTAGTTTATGTGACCGTAAGAAACCATTCTCCCGACCGTTCAGTAAGACAAGTTTGGAGCCATCCGGCACCGGAGGATCCTCCAGAATGTTGAGTCCACCATCGTCGGAAACGAGTTCTTTGATACGACAGAATAACGAATTGCGTCACCGCCTTCAGGAGGAGGCGAACAACTATCGACGCCGATTGGACACATACAAACAGGCGCAGAATAATCAAGCAGCTCTGGTGAGCCGGCTGCAGGCAAAGGTCCTTCAGTACAAGCAACGTTGTACCGAGCTAGAACAAGCTCCGCCCTTGAGTACTTGTCCAAGCTACCAAACCCGGGATGTATCCCCCGGTCGACACCATCACGTTCCATCAACGCTGTGTACTGCTCCACCAGCAGGGCTCTGTCCCGCAGCAGGTCCACTGAGTCTTCCACCGTGTCCGGTGGCAAGAGAACGCTCCCGTTCCAGATCACGTTCACAATCGCCATGCCGCAAATATGCCGACGGAAGCCATGATGAAATTCGACATCAGCTCGACGAGGAACGTCGCCGGTAGGTTGGGTTTTTAGTAGGTAGTAATTAAGCGGTTAGAGTTATGTTTATGGGGTTTCACGTTTCAGTTGCGAAAAAATGGTGGTCGAGAACTCCTGCCTGCGTCAGCAGCTGGAGGAGTCCCAACGAACCAACGAGGCATTGACCAATGATCTCCAGAAGCTTACCAGCGATTGGGAAAGCTTGCGGGATGAGCTACTGGCTAAGGAGGACGAATGGAAGGAGGAAGAACAGGTAACGTTATACTTTTGTAGTTAAAATTAAAGTAATAGCTTGATATTAATAGAGTGAGAAGTTACGTGTGATTATAATGATGCATTCTTGAATAATCTAGCGTAAACTTTTAAAACGAATTGTCAAATTACACTCCAGGGAAATATTCCCAACCATGACCAAAAGCCGACTCATTGAAACACAAACTTCGTTTCTAATAGGCTACTTAATTTCATTAACTGAAAGATATGAGGGCTTTTCTGGTAGAAATTTTTTACAGCTTTCTTTAGGAAATTAAGCATCAACATAATTGAAATAAAAACATTTCGTTAGTCAAAGGAATATTAAAACAATCATATCTTTCAAACACCAGTTCAATAACTATCCGTTGATATTCGGTGATATGTGCAGAATATTTGAGTAAATAAACTTGTCTGTAGTCATATTTACTTGATTGAAGAATTTTATTTTTGAATGTCGAATCACCTTCAGCTTCTAAAACCGCGAGTGGTAGAAAAAAATGTAAAGAGATCTCTTATGCAGTTAGACGGAATTCAAAAATTACACAATAACCGTGTGCCAACTGTTCGGTGTTAAGTCAGAGCGGACTAAGTAACAAAACCTCAAAAAGTGAGATAAATATAGCATTGGATCAAGCATTTCTTTATCTACGTTTCTCGTTCACCAGATTTGGAGAAAACTGTCGTATGCAAGAGTAACGAAATAAATTCATTTTAAATGATAACGTTTTTCTCGAAATCAATGAGATGTCACTATAGCGTTTTCGTTTTTTTCCTGGTAGTACACCGGTGTGGTGCAAAAAAAAGAAATATTAAAACTTATTACACCCAAGCTTTAATGAGTGTAGCTTCGACTACATCGGTGTAATGCACTGCAAAAAAACCAAAATGTCATTAGTCCGGTCTGATTTAACGGATTTAACATCGCCAATAGGGGAATTAAAGCGTCATTTAACTGCCAAAGGAAAACCAGGTAACTCCTTACACCAACGAGAATCGCATTTGAATTGCACCATACGCGCGCACGTTAGTCGGAATGAGAAAGGTTATGTTTCGTGCAGGGAGAGAGAGAGTTGTATATGTATGGACAGGGGTGCCAACCTTCCAGATTTATCTGGATTCTTCCAGATTTTTAAGCGTCGTCCAGACATACAGATTTATGTTTTCTGATCCAGATTTCAGAAAATTTGTCCAGATTTATCCAGACGATTAGAAAAATAACAAAATGAGATACAAGAATGCATCGTTGATTTTTAAACCACCTTTTCCAGCTACGATTTTGAAAACAAAACTTTTTAGAATAGCTGGAAACACAAATGGCAAAGTTTTTGTTCGCTAAAAGCGAATAAATTTTGTTAAGTTTGCATCAGCTGGAAATTTCAACAATCCAAGATGCTGAAAGCTCACAGCCTCAAATTCAATCCTCAAGCTTTTTCAAAAAAATAGACCATCCAGACAATTCCAGACTTTTTCGAAAATTATTAGACTTCTTGGAAAAACACTTGGCATCCCTGTGTATGGATTCTCGAGCGAGAGAAGAGCGTGGAGGTTAAAATATCGCGGAAAAAACCCTTACCAAAATACCAAAAATTTGCATCCATTTCCATTTTAGCCATAAGAAACCGATAATAGATATTTCGAAAATGTTTCTCAGTCTGAATTGCCACCGTTTACAGTCGGTTACTATTCATAAAAACCATATCGAAAATTGTAAACATTAAGCGACTCTAGTGAAGGTGATGATAAGTTTTCGTTATTGTGCGCTCGTTTCGTGTTTAAAAGACGAATAGATTGCAAAATATGATTTAAGACCAATCAATCAATGACATTATTAAGAAAATACTAAGCTTTTCATAAAGTAAATGCTTCAAATCCTGTGCTGAAAAATGTGAATAAAATGCACGATTTTTTACATATTTCTGATTTTTCTCTAAACTTTTGTAGAGGGCACCTCAGTACACCTGAATTTCCCCATTGAGCTTATTTATTCTGATTTCTGTTTTTAACGTAGCTTTTGTTTCATGTATTTTATGACCGATGAAAAAAATCCAAAAGATCGTAAATATTTCGTATCCCCGCGTAAGAACGGACTTGATGGTATATGCATCTCATCCTCTCCCAGGGTAAAGAAGAGAGTGATAGCTATAAATAACTACATATCTGCAAAATGTATGACGTCTATTCATCGCTCTTCCCCGCAGCACAATATACCTTCTATCGCTGCGTGAACATAACACAGAATTTGGAAATGACTCGCAGATTGCCTCGTGTATTCAGGTTCAATATCAGGGCGTGATGAATGGGTCTGCTCAGCGGAAAACAATTGCTGAAGCCGGTTACCTCCAATTTTACCTTGTTACGATATAACAATCGGCAGAATTGGTCTGATCCTGATTCGAATCCTCATGGAATGCTTATCTCTATTCTTGTTTCTTATTAACGAAGGATAAGGACACGCGAAGTACTTATAAGTTATATTCAAAAAATTGCTAGAAATAGAAAGCTCAATAAGATATTTCCATATTAACTATTGAGAAGGGCAAATAATAAGATGATTAATGTGCATTTTTCACGAAATGTCATTCGGATGTGGAGCAATGAGCAAAACAAGTTTGTTTACAAAAATCTCTAGCCTTTTTGAAGAATTGATATTGACTCGATTAAAACTCACCCGATATTGACAGTTTCTCATACTTCTATACATTTTTAAGTTGTTTTTTGTTAAAAATGAGTAAATTATGCTCAATGAAAAGCGCACAATGTTCGCGAAACGTTCCATTAGATTTCTGATATTGAAAACTATATTCGTATTTCAGTCCCATGTGGGCAGGGAATCCCATAAAACATTAGTATACCTAATACCTTCGTACTGTCTCCAAATTCCTCTCATTCTACACTTAGGCCTTCAACGACTATTACAACAGCGAGCATACCCGGCTGCTCAAAATGTGGCGTGAGGTGGTAAACGTGAAACGCATGTTCAAAGAGATGGCTTCCACCACGAAGATGGAACTAGGAAGAATGCATCTCGAACTAACAGGAACCGGCCGAGAGGTAGTCGGTGCATGTAGTGGAGTTTCCGTCAATATGAAACAAACTTCTAAGATCGAGGTCAGTTCCCTGTTTGTTATCTATAGATATAAATAAAAAAATGGATTGTTTTGCAGGAAGCCCAACAAATGCACATCGAACGAGAAAATCTAGATCTCAAATCACAACTAGGTGAACTACGCATGCAACACGAAAATGCTAAACTTGAAATCGCACAGCGAGATCAGCGGCTCCAGCAGATGCTGGGAGAGTTGAAATTAATGGAAGAACGTTACGCTCAGGCAGAGAGTCAGGTCGGGCAAACGCAGCGTATGAACGATGAGCTGGAACGTCTCCAGGGAGCACTCCGTGACATAGCCCACGCTGTAGTGCACGATGCCGAAACAGCGGCTACTTCAGAGACAGACTCTTCCACTCATCATTTACATCTCTCACAATCCAGCGGTTTACCGGTTTCGCCGAGATCCCCCAAGCGTGGAATAATCCGTACCTCACAAGCATTCGCCGAGGGTACCATATCTGCGGTGCAAGCTGCTTTGCACAAGTATCAACTTTCGATTCACGATCTGCAGGTTAAACTGCAAAGCAACAGCGATGCCTTGGCAGTCAGCAAGAAACAGCTGGAGAACTGCGAACACACTCGCGAGTTGCTTACCGGGAAGGTAACCGAATTGACCGAGAAGATGGATTCAGCTAACCATCAGCTGACGGAGCTGTACAAGGAGCGGGATAGTCTGCAGAAGACACTGGACGGATTACGGACGGACAAGCACTCGGTCGAGCGGGGGAAAGCGGAGTTGAATTCTATTGTAAAATTTTAATGAATTTCATTGTGTTGAGTGCTTCAATTAGTGTACGATTCTTGCAGGTTGATAGTTTGAACACGGACTATGAGAAACTACAGCACGTTAATAGTAAGCTACAAAAGATGTATGACTCACTGGAGGATGAAAAAAAGATGGTTGAGAGCGAACTTCAGCGTGTTCAGAAAGACAAAGACATTCAAGAAATGAATTTAAGGTTAGTTCGAATATTTTCAACAGTTTTGGAAAGCTTTGAGACTTCGAGAAGTTTGTGGTAATTTGGACTAGATATACACTGTCGTTATACGCATATTTGTCCCATGTTCTATGGGATTCCCTATATACATGGGACAATTATGCATATAACGGCAGTACATATACTGCCCATAATCGTAAGTCAGTCTCATGTTCTGTGGAATTCCCTATCTACATAGGACTAATTTGTTTTTCAAATAACATTTTTATGTATCAACACAGCTCGAGTATCTTTTTTCCTGAACAAAAAGTTTATAATTTTTTAAAAGCAACTCAAAACCCTTATGGAAGGAATTTGAGTTCCCAAAACCCGCCCCTTGCGCACGGGCCTGTTCGCAGAGTCAAATAACTCAATTGTTACTACGAAGGGTAAATATTGTAGTAAATTCCACAGAATTGTTCAATGCAATTGTGCTCGAAGTAGGCTTTGAAAAAAATGTTGTTCAGGTGACTTATGGCGTTTTCGTTTTTGACTTTGCACTACACCGATGTAGTCGGTGCTACACTCATTCAAACTTGGATGTAATCAGTCTCTCTTTTTTTGCGCTACACCGGCTAAAAACGAAAACGCCATTTATTTCTTGTGAATAAAACTGCTTTCTTGCTCAAACATTTATGTACAGAATTCGGATCATTAGTAATGCAGTATTCAAAAGTTAAATCACAACTATGTATACAGCACAATTTAGCAATTATCAAACAAATGTAAGGAGTACATACATTCATTGAAAATAATTGTTCTCATAGGTTAATCAACCTGACAGTTCGCTAACTTACCGAATACAACAAGTTCTAGATTTCTTAATAAATGTCTCGATTTTGATACAACGCGGTGTAAAGCAAAATATAAAAAAAAACATTTACGCGACCGTGACAGGACTCGAACCTGCAATCTTCGGATCCGAAGTCCGACGCCTTCTCCATTAGGCCACACGGTCAGGCGAGTTTCGAGTTGTTAGAGACATTTATAGACAATGGTGCATAGAGGTGGGTAGCTTTTGGACGAGACGCATGCGTTGTGCGGAATAAGATGGCAGAAGTAACAATTTTATACATACATTACATTGCCGTTAGACGCATATCTGTCTCATGTTCTATGAGAATCCTTATATACATGAGACACTAATTATAATATCATTCAATTTTTCATTCTTGTTGCTTTTGATCTGATACGAATTTCCAACAGCATCTGCACTGCCTGGCCTAACCATAATTATTATGACCGGTGCAGTTTAGGTGCTGCCGGAAAGTTATTCCAGACTGCTAACGAGAGGAATGAAAAATTGAGCGAAATGACCAAAGTGAAAGTAAGGCACAATTTTCTCACGCAACTTTCTTGTTTTTTGTTGCTTCCAAAAAAACCTTAATCATTTGTTTGGTACACCCTACCACCGTACGCAAAGCAGCAATGCTTATGTTTATATTTTTATTAACAGATTAAGGCCGAAGTGGCCTGTGCCGTATACAAAAGATTCCTCCATTCAACTCGGTCCATGGCCACGCGTCGCCAGCCACGCAGTCAGCGAAGGGTCCGCAAATCGTCTTCCACCTGGTCGATCCATCGTGCTCGCTGCGCGCCACGTCTTCTTGTACCGGTCGGATTGCAATTGATAACCGTTTTCACCGGGCTATTGTCCGACATTCTGGCTACGTGCCCGGCCCACCGTAGTCGTCCGATTTTCGCGGTATGACAGATGGGCGGCTCCCCCAACAGCTGATGCAACTCATGGTTCATTCGTCGTCTCCATGTGCCGTCTTCCATCTGCACTCCACCGTAGATGGTACGCAGCACTTTCCGTTCGAAGACACCAAGTGCGCGTTGGTCCTCCACGAGCATGGTCCAGGTCTCGTGCCCGTAGAGAACTACCGGTCTAATCAGCGTCTTGTAGATGGTCAACTTCGTACGACGGCGAACTCTGTTCGACCGAAGTGTCTTGCGGAGGCCAAAGTAAGCACGATTTCCTGCCACGATGCGTCTACGAATCTCTCTGCTGGTATCATTGTCGGCGGTCACCAGTGAGCCCAAGTACACGAACTCTTCAACCACCTCGATTTCGTCGCCACCGATGCAAACTCGAAGCGGGCGGTTCTCATTCTCTTCTCGTGAACCTCTTCCTATCATGTACTTTGTCTTCGACGTGTTGATGGCAAGTCCGACGCGCTTGGCTTCTCTTTTCAGTCTGATGTAGGCTTCCTCCATCTTCTTAAAGTTTCGTGCAATAATATCAACGTCATCGGCGAAGCCAAGTAGCTGAACGGACTTTGTGAAAATCGTACCACTCGTGTCGATCCCTGCTCTTCTTATTACACCTTCCAGCGCTATGTTGAATAACAGACACGAGAGACCATCACCTTGCCGTAACCCTCTGCGTGATTCGAAGGGACTCGAGAGCGTCCCTGAGACACGTACTACGCACATCACCCGATCCATCATCGCCTTCACTAATCGCGTCAGTTTGTCCGGGAATCCGTACTCGTGCATAATCTGCCATAGCTGATCTCGATCGATAGTGTCGTATGCGGCTTTGAAGTCGATGAACATTGTACTCGTGGCATTTCTGCAGTACTTGACGAAGAGCCAACACCTGGTCCGTGGTAGATCGTTCGCTCATGAAACCCGCCTGGTACTGCCCCACGAACTCTCTTGCAATTGGTGATAGTCGACAGCATAGTATTTGGGAGAGTACCTTGTAGGCGGCGTTCAGCAGGGTGATTGCTCGGTAATTACAGCAATCCAGCTTGTCGCCCTTTTTGTAGATAGGACACACGACACCTTCCATCCACTCCTCCGGTAAAATCTCCTCCTCCCAAATCTTGGTAATCACCCAGTGCAGCGCTTTAGCCAGTGGCTCGCCACCGTGTTTTAGTAGCTCGCTTGGTATTTGGTCAACCCCAGCGGCTTTATTATTTTTGAGACGGCTAATCTCCTCCTGGATTTCTTGGAGATCCGGAGCCGGTAGTGTAATGTCTTCCGCGCGTGCTCCCAGGTGCGTTACCGTGCCATCCTCGTCGTCTGCTGCATCGCCGTTCAGGTGTTCTTCGTAGTGCTGCCGCCACCTCTGGATCACCTCACACTGGTCCGTGAGAAGATTCCCGTTTGTATCTCTGCACATGTCGGCCTGTGGTACGTGGCCCCTGCGCGAACGGTTCAACTTCTCGTAGAATTTCCGCGTGTCTTTAGCGCGGTACAGCTGCTCCATCGCTTCGCGATCTCGGTCTTCCTGCTGGCGCTTTTTGGTCCGGAAAAACCGAGTTCTGCTTGTTCCGTGCCTGTTTATATCGCGCCTCGTTCGCCCTCGTGCGGTGTTGCAGCATTCTCGCCCATGCTGCATTCTTCTCTTCGATTAACTGCTCGCATTCGCCGTCGTACCAGTCGCTTCTTCGGTCCGGGCCCACCATACCTAGTGCAGTGGCTGCGGTGTTATGTTATGTTTATATTGTTTATGTTTATTACCTTCACCAACAAGCCTCTTAAGCCCCAATGGTTTTTGCTTAAACTAATTTAAATTTGAAAATTGCCAATATTTTCGCTTTTATCGCATTCCGCGTTCGGTTGAAGTCAAAGGCCGCCGCCACACTTAAAAATTCGCTGGAGTCCGGTAACAGCGCTCTGGCAACCATAGTTGGTTCTCCTGATCGGAACTCGTAGAAGAGAGTTATTACATAGAGCTCGAACGCGGGTTTGAATATCCAGACGTCCGAGTATTGTAGGGCAATCCACTCTGGCAGAGAGTAAATCCGAGACGAACAGGGCTCGAGAGCAGTTCTCCAATAACAGTACATAGCACCAGCGTTGCCAACATTTTTTTCAAAAAAACTGGAACCTTTCTAGAAAAAAAACTGGAAAAAAACTGGATACTCGAAAAAACCTACTATACTCTTGTTATGTTTAAGTCAACGATTCAATGAACGTAATTTTAAGTAAACACGTATGTTCCAAACCTTTTATTGAAAAATTGAGTCAGTTTTTGATATTGTTGTCCAAATTTTAAAAAATATTAAAACATCTGAATTTGAATGTAATTCTAATAGTTACGAATTTTACTGTTTTGAAGACTTTCAATCTACCTAAAATCCGCAAAAATCGTAAATTTAAGACCCTTTACTAAACTTGAGAATGCGCTTAATCCTTTCTTACGATAGTATAGCAACTAGCTGCGAATACAACAAATGTTCATGTAAATATTTGACACAATGTACTGCCACCTTTATGTTTGAGTAAAATTCATTTGAAATCGTATCAAAATGTACATTCTTGTTCCGTTTTACTCACAAGTAGTATAAAAAGAGTTCAGGTCACGGTGGATTTAAATCTTATTCTGCGGCACTCTGCATCATCCCATCGCTTGCTTGAAAATTCTGTGAATCGAGTTACAATTTGTGAGAAAGAAAACTAAATAAATGAATATTAAAAAAACTGGATAAAACTGGCTAAAATTTCAAAAAACTGGAAGATTTTTCCGATTGTCTGTTTGACTGGATGTTGTAAAAAAAACTGGAAGAATCCAGTTTAAACTGGAAGGTTGGCATCGCTGCATAGCACAATGGACGACAACGGTCCCATCTATGTAAAAGTCCTGCTGAGAGTAAGATTACCAAGCGTCCTTTTTAGTCTCAAACTTTGGCATATTGAAATTCATTCCGGCCAAGTTTTCCGGAATTTTTTTAATTGATAACTTTTTTGACATGTGGATTGCATGAATACCCTCCGAGACTCATTGCAACCAAAAGAATTTTTTCCTCAAAAGCTGAAAAAAATTGATAGATGGGGACATCTCATTAAATTAAGCCGGAAAATGAACCTAAATTCTGGCTGATTCTAGTTAGTATTCATGCTCCAGTGATACATGCGATTCTAATTAGAATCTGTCATGTCGCTGGAGCCGCAGTTTAACGTCACAAATGCGCCACCCGTAGACAAACACTGTTTGCGTGTTTTTAATACTTTCCCATTATAACATATTTAAAATCAGCAACAGACGAGAAATACGCCGTTCAATATTTGCTAGACATATCCGGAAGTCTTATTTTTACATTGAGAATCGAAGGTGATTAAAAATACAATCTAATAGATACAGTTTTTACTAATAAATATTCGTATCAAACTTTTATGCAATTGGGTGTCGATTTGTACTGTAAAAAAAATTTAGCCCCCCATTCCGTGACAGTGCTGTAACACACTGCCGTGACCAGGATTCGAACCTGGGTTACTACGGCCACAACGTAGGGTCCTAACCACTAGACGATCACGGCTATCGGGACATGTTTAACGCTTTGTCCCAAAGTTAATAAAAAGATATGCAGAAATTTAATTTTCCTTTATTTTCCAGAGCCGAAGAAGAACGATCGAGTAGACTGCGCGAGGAAACTATCACCTTACGAGAGGAGTTGAACAAGCTCTACCTGTCACGTGACTTGCTCGAACAGCAGCGAATTGAATCAGAAGCTCTGCTCAACTTAATTGAGAAGCAAAAGCTCGAGCTAGAATATGAACTGGATAGGATTTTAGGCGAACGCGACGGTTTGCAGATGACACTGGAGAAAAAGAGTTCTTCGAATGAACATCTAGAGACCGAAATCAAACAGCTGAAGGGATCGATCGTTCAACTGGAGCAAGAGCGTGATAAACTGAAGAGCCACGTGTCCGACCAGGCAGTTGATTTAGCAGCACTGAAGAAGGAGTTAATTTCGGCCGAACAGGCCCGATTGGATCTCGATTCTGATAAACTGACAATCAGTGAACGATTAAAGTGCCTAGAGATGGAAAAGGATAAGATTGAACAGGAGCTTAGCTGCGTAGGTCGAGAAAGAAATGATTTTAGTAATCAGATAACGACAATCTCGCGAAAGAAGGAAGCTATTGGCGAGGAAGTTATGCGATTGCGGCAACGGTTGGAACAAGCCAACGAAATGAATGCTCGACTGAACAGAAATTTGGAGGAACTGGTTAAGGAAAGCGAAGAGAGGGCTGTAGTAATTGAGGGACACGAAAAGGAATTGCAGAGATTGCAAGTAAGTATTTAGTGTTATGTTATAATAACTTGAGAAATAACTTAAAAATGAATGTGTTTCGTAGCACAGTAACACAAACAAATGGACGAAATTGCAAACGACAATATCAGTATCTTAAAAGCTCTGCATACTAATTTAGACATTTTCTTCAAAAACATTGAATGCGTCTGATTTTTAGTTAGATCATTTTAATGCATTGTATACAAATAAAATAGTGAAAAAAAACATCCTGCGTCGGCCGGGAATCGAACCCGGATCAACTGCTTGGAAGGCAACTATGCTGACCATTACACCACCGACGCTGTGTCAAAAGTGTTTCACAGGGCACATTATCTTCTTATTTTACTTTTTTGGTATCTTCTTTCCAAACACTGAAATAAATTTGATTGTTACATTCATCAATTAAATTGAGCAATTTTTTCTCTATCGTAAACAGGAACAACTAGCCTCCCTTCGAAGCGAAAAGGATTCCCTCGAAGCCGTCCTGTTCGACACCAACACGTCTCTGGAGGAAGCTGAAGCCAGGAAAGACGCTCTAGAAAGAGAAAACCAGGATCTCCTGATCAAACAGGAATCACACAAGGCGCTGATCGCTCGATTAAACAAGGACTTGGAGAATGCGGAACGCCGAGCGCAGGATATCAAAATACAGTTAACCAACGCTGCCGCGAATCAGGAAGCGGAATTCCTCCAGAAGCTGTCAAACCTGCGCACGTTCGGAGAGGAAAATATTAAAAAATTAAACGATGAGAAAGAAGTGATTCGCAGTTCGCTAGAGAAGCGAATGAGCCAGGCCTTACAGGCTCTACAGGGATCGAAGGATTCCGAAATTCAAACAATGAAAGACCAGTTTGAAGCGCTACAGATGCATCTGGAGGTGCTCAATCAGCAGCATGAGGAAACGATTCTGCGGGCCGAAAACGAAAAACAACAAGCCCTGCTGATCGCTCACCGAGACAAACAAGCCGTGATGGAAAAGTTGGACGGTGTAACACGTGAGCTTAAACTGGAACTGGATAATAGCGACCGACTGAAGCGTGAGATGAGTGCTAGACAAGAGAAGGACCGTACCACGATTGGTTGTTTGCGAGAGGAGATTTCCAAGATACGAGCTAAAACGGAGGAAGCCCGGATTAGAGCCGAAGAAGAACTGAATCGATTGGAGGTTGCACAAGGTGCCCTGCGAGATGAAAAGGATGTTGCTATGAAGGAGATTGAGGAGTTGAAAGTGCAAATAAGGTTGGTGGAAGACCGGTGTGATGCTGTCAATATACAGCTTCAGGACACTCAACGGAAGTTGAAGGAAGGTTGGTGAAAGCATCTCACAGTAAAATATTTGATCTTATGAAATTTTTTTTGGGTTTCAGCTGAAAACTGTATTGATGCTACCAGAAAAGAGTTAACGGATACTCGCAGGACATTGGCTGATAGCAATATCGAGCGGGATAAATATGCCAACAGTAACAAAGAGTTGCGAGATCATGTCAAGCGGGTCGAGGGACAGCGTCGAGAACAGGCTAGATCGATGGACGATGCTCTGCAGAAAATTGCAGGTAGGTTTCTTGTTGTTGAAAAACATGCATCGAGCATTTTAATAAATCATTCTTAAGCTCTTGAAGAATCGCGTAACTTGCTAGAGCAGGAGAAGGTTCGCCTTCAGACGATCCTCAAGGAAACGGAAAACAATATGGCCAGGACGAGTCAGGAGCTTTCGGCAGCCCAGAGTAACATTCAAAAGTTCCAATCACAATCAACGCAGAATGACGCTGCTGAAAAGGAACTGCAGGCTCGTCTGACCAATGAATCCGAGGAGAAAGAACGCATCCTGCAAGAGTTGCACCAAATCAAGAAACAGATGAGCGATTTGGAAGGCTCTCTGTGTGCGACTCGTCAGGAGTTGGGTCGAGCTCGGTGTAAGATCAATCAGGACGAGCACCGGTTCCATCAGCGTGAGCAGGAACTTTGCGCTAGGATCGAGGATGGCAGAGGACGCGAGAAGCGTCTGGAAGATCAGAAGCATAACTTAGAGGTCTGTCTGGCTGATGCAACCCAGCAGATTCAAGAACTGAAGGCTCGTTTGGGTGGATCTGAAGGTAGGGTACGAGCTCTAGATGAGCAGTTGGCACAATTAGATGCCGTTAAGAAAGATATGGAAAACAAGTTGAGCTCGATTGGTCATACCTTGAGACGAATTGCTGGCATACAGATGGATGGTTCCGTTAGCTTGCCCTATCGACTGCTAAGTCCGTCAAGGAGGTAAGAAAAACGAAACATTAAAAAATAAAAATTTAAAACTATGACTTTCCATCAGGTACAGTCCAGCAAGAGGTCGAAGCGAACGGGATGAGTTCCACCATCACCACCATCATGATACGCGCAGCTTGTCGGGTGATAATGCCATAATCGATGTCGATCCGGAAATGGTTCGCAAAGGCGTGCGGACGCTAATGCAACAAGTAGCTCAAATTGAGCGTGAGAGGGACGATTTCAAAATGCAGCTTTGTTCGACAAAAAAACAACTTCAGGAGGGGGGCGATAATCAAATGAGACTAGAAGCGAAAATTTCCAAGATGCAGCAGCATAATAGAGCTATTCATGAAGATAAAACTAATCTGGAAGCAAAGTTAGCACAAAAGGTCAGCGCACTTTTATCCACAGAGGAAACTTTGCGACAGAAGAGTGATGAGTTGAACGTTACACGTGAGAAGGCAGCTCACCTAGAGCAGTCCCTGGGAAGTACAACCGAAGAGAAGGGTCAGCTCGAAGAACGTCTCGAGAAATGTAGGCAGCATTCATGTAGACTAGAATCCGACAAGCGTCATCTTCAGGACGAACTAACGAGAACTGAGGGACGGGCTTCGAAGCTAGATCTACAGCGTGTAGCTCTGGAGGGAGATATTCAGCGTCTGCAGATGGCACTTCAGGAAAAGGATTGTACCATTAGAAACATCCAAGAGCGGCAGGAAAATCTTCAGCGAACTGCAACTCAACTAGAAGATCGCTGTGCTGCCCTCAAAAGTACTGTTGACCAGTTGAAAGAACGACTACAGGCTGCCGCTATTACTGAAACTGAACTGCGAGGCGAGATTGCCGGATTACACCGACACAGTTCTGACCAAGGGCATACATTCGCGTTAGGTCAGGATAAACTGAAGCAACTGCAGAAATCACTTACCAACAGTGAGAATGAACGTCGAGTACTTTCGGAACGGTTAGATGCTTCGCAACATACAATTAATGAGCTACGACGCAACCAGCAGGCTACTCAAGATCAAACGCAGCGCCTGCAGGAACAGATGGCCGAATGTGAGGTGCAGAAGTCGGCGTTGGAATCACAGCTACGGTTGGCCAAGTGGAATCAGGACAATGCGGAGCAATTTGGTGCATCTGCTGGAGGAGATCAGGACCTTGCACGGCAGTTGGTCAATTCGCAGAGGGATCGTACCGAGTTGCGTAATAAGGTAAGCGGTGTGGTATACAATTCTAGTTAATTTTTTTTCACATTTCAACTTTCAGGTTGAAGCATTACATGAAAAGGTCCGTCATTTGGAGAATGAAAGACGTGGTCTGGAGAAGAGCAGTAAATTTTCTGGCCATGTTCAGTTTGATCGATCAGAAAAAAATACCACAGATTGTGGTGAGCTTGACTCGAACCGGCTAGAGGCGAGCAGTTTTGGTGGTTCGGCAACTGGATTGAAATTCAGTTGCGGTCTTGATCATACCCAGATCGAGCAGGAAAGCCGTGAACTGCGAATGAAAGTTCGCCGGCTGGAGACTCTTCTGGCTGAAAAAGAAGCCGAACTAGCTAGAGCGAGGGCAAAGTCGCTGGAATCTCCCATCAAAACCGGAGGATGCGGAACTGGTGATATCGAGCGTTATCGTAGTGCACAGATCCAGGCGGAGCGTTTGCTGGATGCAAGAGAGCAATCTCACCGACAGCAGACATTACGGTTGGAAAACCAGATCTCCATGCTGAGAGAACAGCTCGCTCAGGAAGCCAAGCGCAGGCAGATGTACATCCTGAGGAGCTCGCGGGCCGGGAGAGAGATGCAACAGTTACGACAGACACTCGGAGACTCGCTACGAAACGTGGCTCAGGAGCCGATCGATTCTACGCTACTGGAATGTGAAGCCAGAAGGTGCAGCATTGGCTTTTGATTATTAGAAACACAGTGGGAATAATATTGGTTTCTGTTTTAGGTTGGATACGGCCGTTTCGATGAGTTTGCCTCCAACAACCTCTCGTGACTATGATCGAAGTCTGAGTCCTACTTACCGCTAGGTTGTAAGCATAGACTAAATCAAATATATTTAGTAGAGTTTCGAGTAGAAAGCCTCTAGGTGCCTTCGGGAATGTCGTTCTGTTCGAAGCACTGACACTGAGTGTGAACAATGTCAGGTAAAACGAGAATCGACCAAAAGGAAAGCACTTTCTTTGTCTATGTCAGTTCAACTAAAGATTGTTTAGGATGGATTAGAATGATACTAAAAAAGCTTTATACCAATGCTTTGGAAAGTGAAAATAACCGAAAGTATTATTATGTTATTGTTGCAGTTGAACCTGAACTTTTGTCGATCTCATGATTTGAAAATTACTAGAAAAGTAATACTTGATCAATTTAAAGTGAGGTAAAAAGTAAGTTCGGATGCTGGCTTTAATGCATGCTAACACCTAAAGGTTTCGGAATTAAAACTGTTGGGTAGTGAAAATTACGTCATAATTGATTTGAAGGTTTGGCAGTTTCGAATCATGGAAGTTGCACAGCAAATCCGAATTTGTATCTACTGGAGACTTCTTCAGTTATCAAACTATTTTTAAGGAAGTTGTTTATAGTACATTTTGATGTATGTTTCATAATCCATCAGAATGCATACATTCCTGATTGCTAAGCATTATTTAAGAGTAATTCCGGTGCTTACTGACGCGATAAGACCGGAAACCTTCTTTTAAAAGGATTGAACGCTCATTGGATTAAATTACCCGGAAACAGCAGGTTTAAAATTTGTGAAGTTTACCTACCTTAACAACTTTTGTCTTAACTCCTTGTCTCGGATACTTTCCGGAAACATTCTTCTCACACTACGCACTGTTGATCTTCGAACTGCTCATCTACTAATTTGGAATCAATTCGCGAAGCATTCTTATGGTACTTGTGTATGATAAATTCTTTTTTCAAGTTCTATAACTATAATGTTAAATTGCTTTAAATTTCATTACTCTCCAAAGCGTAATAAACAAAACACAGAACGGCGTTCTGTGAGAACCAGCCCCGTGAAAACTGTTTGTTGCCTGAAGCTGCCACCAAATGCCAGTAGCGCTAGCTACGTTTCAAATGTTCAAGGTCTGTTCACATGAACTGTATAACACTGTTTAAAAGTTGGATTCAAAACAAGTAATTAATAACAATATATGAGAAATTACGCTTTCTCTTGCATCGCTTCTTCTCCACAAAATCCGAACGCTTTTTTCGCCTGAGTGCTAGTTAAGCACATCAAAATGAGGTTTGTTTGCATTCGATAAGTTTCAGGTCGAGTTAACAACATTGGCTCGTAGCGATGTGAATGTTGCTTAAAGCGTGTTCGCTGTCATTTTTGACAACTAGCCGAGCCAGAAAGCCAGCTTATGTTGGCTTCACTCATTTTTCAAAGAAACGTCAAAACATTCACCCTCTTGGTGAGAACACTCAATATTTTTTTTTCAAAACTAGAGACGCCCGCTTGGGCAAAATGGTGAAAAAGGCACTAGCGTTCTTAAAAAACGGAATCTACACGTTTACAAGAAACTACCCAAAATTGAGTTCTTTTGATTGAAGATAAATTCTACCAGAATTTTTTAAAACGGCGTAACTGCAAATAAGAGCTCTTTGTTTGCTTTCTCAATTAACTATTGCGGCGCTGTTAATTAACTATTTCTATAAATTCCTAGTACGCATCAACGCAATGTAATATAAGTCGAATCTCTCGTTTATTTTTAACAACAGTAACCTACTGAAAAGCCCAACAAATGGTGCAAAATCGTCCAACACTGGTCCAATAGTGGACGTCATCTAACATTGGCCCGACGTAGGATCTTCATTGGACGATTTGGCACTAACATCATAGGGGGAATGACAGCGAATGAAATCCAAAATTCAATATAAGGTACCTAATTTATGTCGAAAGAACCTGATCTTCGGGAAATTTTCATGCGCAAATATATTTTTAACCAAGTGTTAAGCAATTGTCGGTAGGCAGTCAGTTCCTGGAGGAGCAAGACTTTTTTCGTGAGATTTTTTCTTTTTCATATATCAACGATATAATGATATTTTTATTACTTAGCACAACAAACGACTCTAGGTATTTATACATATACATGATAATAAACATAAGGTATCCTTTAATCTATTTGATATGAAAACAATCATATCTAAATAAATCGACTCACTAGTCTTCTTTTCGTAATTGGAAAAGAAGATATGTAGCAATCGTATCCAATAAGCAATTGAATATGTTATCATCACAATTTAAATTGAAAATTAACAGCAATTCTAAGCGGAATTGGTTCCACCTATTCTTCTCGAAGAATATACATATGAATTGACTGGAGCCATTATTTGTTAGTAAATAAATACTAGAAACACGTGTGAACAGCTTCGTGGCACTGTTTTTGTAGCGTAAAATACAGTATTTGTCTATTAGAGAAAAATGTTGGCTTAAGTGGAAATCATTCTACTATATTCAATCAAAAACTGCCATGGATAATCCTAGTATAAATGAAGGAAAATCAGTCACCAGATAAAACCAATGTTGCTTATAGGAACATTATATACGCTACCTTAAAAATTGCTTTTGTATGCTAATAATAACAATAACTAGGATGTAGCTACTTTTATAAGTCAAAAATTGGGATCAACCATCATTAATCACTGCCTATTATATGCATTTTACTTAACATACCAATTTAAAACTGCTGTTAGTTTGGAGAACTGTGACACGGATAAGAAAAGAATAGGTCATAGCGCCAATGCTCAATGGATATTAATATTTTCCTGTGGAAAGAAAAGCATTTTTTCATTGAAAGCTTCTGGAAGTTCCTACTTACAAGTATGGTATTTTAAATTAAATATTTTTGACGTCTTTTTCAAAGCTTTTCAAAATTTGAAGCGAGCACAGTGGAAATTGTATTAGTTCTCGATCACCTGCCAGTAGCTCTTGACAAGGCAAATAGCTGTTGGTGCACGTCGTTCATTAAGCCTAGTACCGTTTTTTGTATTTTTCACTACAGTTGATGTTAGATAAATCGTATTTTATTTTATTTAAATTTTAAATCGTTCAAAGCATCTTGCTATTGGGCGCCTGTTTAACGATTCGTGAGATGCCGTCCAACGTAGGACCGAAAGTCTGAATAAAACTATATTTTTTGCTGTGAATTTGATTATCAAAAATATTTTATAGCGAAATGGAGAGCTTTCAATAAAGAATATGAACCAGATAGGAAGATAAAAGAGCATTTCATAAAATTTACGAACAGAAGCATATTTTATTGTTTAAGCTCGAATCGATGTCACACGAATTAAATAACCCTACCAAGCATAGGCATATTTTATTGAATAAACAAACAATATCACTTCCCTTCCTGGCCGTTACGTTATTATTGTTATTATCATTTAAAACTGGCTCTATTCTGATAATACGTAACATCTCTATAAGAGAAATTCGACTTGCATCAGTCGGATGGGCTAGGAGTTAGTCGAATGAACGTCTAACGTTATTATTAGATTATTTTTATATTAAGCTTAAGTAAACGATGTTTGCCAAGTTTTCATCGCTAACAGCTGAAACCGCTATAAGAATGTTTGTCATATAAATGTATAGGTCCTTAAATAATTTTACTAGGAAGAAATTCACTCTTTTGAGTTATATTTTATTCGCCAAGGACTGTGTCATTTGACCCGGAATTGAGTTATTAATCCATATGCTGTTTTTAATTTTTTCCGATGGGCTGACGTTAAAGATATGTAATTGAACTTTTTTTTTCACTTTTTTTTGTACGCAAAATAACACAAACTATTTTATAATATTGAATTATCTCGACTACACCTTCCATTGAACTATCTTGATCCTTCTCGTTTTTGCTGGAATAACTGTCAAACATGCTAATCCACGTGAATTCACTGTCATGGAAGATCGATAGTGTAAAACGAGGACATGTTTTTAGAAAATCAATTAAACATCATTCTGAAGTTTTAAGGTTGAGAATAAATATTGTTATATTTTGAAAGAAGAGGTTTATCGGTTTATGAAATAAAAGGATAATATTTTATTCTTCATTTAATGACCCAGTTCTGGCTGAAACAACTTTCCAGATGAATTTTTCTGGGTTTTATTTCAGTGCATAATATATGTTGCCGTTACACGTTTGTATCATTTGGACCATTTACATTCCCCTCGGTGTTGCTGTCAAACAAGCAGTGTTGTTTTCGATTCATCTTTCGCGCCATTTTTGTCCAATGTTTCTTGCCGGCCGTTCTGTGTTATTTACATGAACTCACAATAAGCACAACGGATATTAAATTTTTCTCAAATTTGATGAAGCTTTTATTCCTGTTCATGTTTTATTTGCATAGTGAATTGTTTTCAAGCCAATAACAGTGCTAGTGTGTGATATAGCGTAAGTACCGAAAAATGGTAACCCTTGAAAGTATAAAAGAGCAATTCGATGAACTGGGAATCGAACCCTCTGATGAGGTGGCAAACAAATGTAAGTAGCTAATATCCTTTTCCGTTTAGGAAAACATTACCCTTTTCTTTCCCTGTTTCAAGGTATCGAAATTTGCCTTCGAAACGATGTTGACGATCCGGTCGAGTTCGTTGAGCAATGGATGGCTTTCAGCGTTTCCAAGTTGAATGGTGCTGAGCCTACGCTGGACAACTTGCGAGATATGGAATCGCATGAGTATGCAAACAAGACGCGAAGGGTGGCAGCGCCTTCCGCTGTAAACCGGGTCCGTCAGAGTGCGGTTGAATCGTCCCCGCGAGCAGGCGACCTCGGAAGAAATGGATCCGGCGCGGGTGGCAGCGGTGGTTTGGTGATATACAATAACGCTGAGATGGATTCGATCGAGAATGATGTGCTCGGGTCGTACGGGTGTATTACGCCGAAGGTAGGTGAATTAATTTCGCTTTTTTGACTAAACATCCTATTTATTTATGACATAGTGATGTATCGACATATCGTTTTACTGTTTTTCAACAGCATTTTAATTAATATTAGATCCAAAATTCCATACTGTTCAAATATTTGTGCAACTAATTTTCTCTTGCAAATATCGCTCATAGTTAGGTTCAGCGTGAAATCCTGATTTTTGCAAGGCTTTTTTGCCTCATACTGTAGACCTCTAATCGCTTTTTTGTAGATCGATCATAGTTTTTTTTGTTATTTTTTTATGTTTGAAACTTGTTAGTACGATGTGAAATCTGGAGAAAATTTAAATAAGAACGTAAGTAACATTGAGCGCCTCTCTTTGTTTACTTTCTCGATAATTGCGACGTCATCATAACACTTTGCACTAACTCTCCAGTACATATAGAAATCCGATTGTTTTTGCTAGAATATTGTGCAAAAAGTTGAGTGCTAGGCCTCAATAACTCTTCACCATCCCAAAGGACCAAAGGAGTGACGTTAACCCTCTTAGCCAGGTCACTCCCAACGATATACCCTAACCCCCTATACATTGAAACGGTCGGTACGGTTGTCCTCTTCCTCATTCAAGATTCAAAACGATTCGTTTGTTAAATATTCATTAAATGAATAAATTAATTGCCGTATAATCTTGAAACATCTTTAAACCTAACTCTGCACAATGGGCCTGGCCGTTTTAATATTTGCGACGAATAATATGCTTTGAATATTAATGATGACAAGAAAAACACTAAAGAATAACACTAGTGCATCGATGTAAACAAAAACGCTAGCAGCCTGATACGGATGTCGAGGAGAGCTTCATGAAGGAATAATCGTTAAGGAGATCCTCCAAAAATCAAGAAGCGTGTTTTTAGTGGTGCAACCGCTATTCAATTTTATTAGACATCGATATAGTCTCCCTCCGATTTTATCTACCCCCGATTTGGCCAGCTTTTTGATCCGATTTTGTCATTTTAATGAACTCGATTAAATTTAACGCCCATCCATACAAAATTAGCCTTGATGAATATAAAAGAGTCAAATTATAAAATTGCGGACGTTCTGTGTAAACTTATGCGATGGTTCACTAAAATCAAACAGATGTTGGAGACCATTCGAATGCATGCTGTTATCGGTTCGTTGAGTTCAAACGTCGTTCGATGCAATTTTGGCTGGAGTAGGCCAGTAGAGCGTAGGGATCGTTGCGATGCAGAAAAGTCTAGTTGTCCCTGCTGTCGTTGATGAGTTCATTTCGTTGTTGAACAACTTTGCCAAAAATACTGTGTTTCCTGCGTCGTTCCAGTGAGTACCGATCAGACGATAACAATCCGGGTATTGTGGTATTTCTAAGGGACTCCGCCAGGGAAGGTCTCAGTGCGAGTCATTTTTTTACCACACGTTCAATTCGGTGGTTCTACACTAGCTGATAAGGAGTTCAAACAGTGACGATCTTTTAACTTTTTACCGATTTTTGAAATAAAGCGATCTGTCTAGTTGCTTTTTAGATTAAAGCTGGGATTGAACGCTAGGTTAGCATCCAACAAGACGTCGCGGTCTTTAACGTGATCAACTCTATTGATCCTGAGCCCATCGATTCGGTATTCGTAAAATATTGGATTGACTATGCGGTGAAAAATGAAAACTTGACACTTCAACATGCTGACTATGAGCCAGTTTTGAAGGCACAGCTTTAAATCATCTGCGTAACCCCGTTTGCATCGAACACCAAGCAACAAAGTAACACAATTGAAGAACAGCACAAACAGTAATGGTTCCATGTTGCTGCCTTGCGGGACTTCAGATTTGTTCGTAAACTGAGAGGAAACGCAAGAAACTGTAGCTGGTATGCCATCTGGTCCGTCAAGTATGATCTTTTCAATTCAATTCAATCATGTCGAGCATGATTACTAAATAATCAAGTCAACTAAATTGTTCATAGAATATTAACCCTAGAACGGGTTTCTGGGGTAGATTCGTTCCCCAGCGCAACTTGAAATCCCTATTATAGTAATACGGTTTACTGTAACTGCAGGCATCTTGTATGATAAATCAATTTGATGTTTAAATTTCCACTAAAGCAGGTGCATCATGTTTGTTTCACTCAACCCACTTAACAGCGTCCAGTTGTGCGAAGGATATTTTTGGAAAGTTGCTTTTCTGGGGCGCGTGAGACGTCGAGATCCGGTTGTAAATTACATCCAACATTCTTGAAAAAAAAATCTGCGGGTTTAACCTCTGTGGTTTCAGATTCTTCTCGGTGGTGTTTTTAGAACGGATATTTTTTCTGTTCATATCATTCTAAGCTTTTCTTTCATGTACGAGTGAACTAATACAACAGATTTGAGCATTCCAGTACATCAAAAGAGTTGCAGGAATAGTCCTACAAAAACAACTATTATTAGGCATCCCTTATGCTCTGAAAAAAAAACATATACAGGTATACCTCGATTTAACATACATTTTCCGATTCAATCATGTACGTTAAATCGAATTTTATGTTAAATCGAAACACAAAAGAAATATTTGTTTTCGAATAGAATTATTTTTTTTGTTCATCATACGAAATATTTACGAGGATATTACTGATTGTATCCACCTAACAGTGATATAGAAGCCACATTCACAATTAAACAATTAGATTGCTCTGCTGAACATAAACAACATATGCCAACCTTGCCAAGTATTCGCCAATTCTAACAGATATTCGTATCATAAAGTTCGTCGCAAAATTATCTCGGAGTTCAGGATAACTTATAAGAATAGTGTTATTAGCAGTACAGTACTAGTTAAATTTTTTTACTAGATTCTTTCTAACATCAACAAAGTGATTAACCATTGTGTGCATGAAGAGCACAATGCCTAACTTTAGTAAGAAAATTTGTTTTTCTATTTTGTCTCATCTTTATCTTGGTAGACAAACCTGTGCGTCAGATAATCGCAGAATTCAAAAAGAGTACACTACTTGAGTTCACGAGCAAACGGATAGTCACGAAGTTTTGTTAGCACAGGAGTTCTACTTGCTGAAAAAAAACAACCAAAGCCATTGTAGCGCTGTAGTTCTCCTTAAAGAAAAAGTTTGATTAAATTATTTTGTACACGACAGATACATTTTAATTACAATACAAAAAATATTTTAAATTTTTTGTTCAATCCTTATGTATATGGAGGTGAAATTCGCTAGAATGTTGATGTCACTATTATCGATCTCCAAAGTAGTCGCGTAGCATGTAATGGCTAAAGCCAAGAATTGATCCACTTGTTTCCTGCTCCCACGTTGGTTAAGGCGACAAAGACGGAAATCTTCTTTTCATTTTATTAGATCTATCTCCTTTTTCATTTATTGGATCCATCTCCTAGATTTCTATTTGAACGTGAACCTTTATTATGGTACTCCTGGGGACCATGTATCCAGAGTCTTCGATCATCTTGAATCGTACGCAAATGCCAGTACAGTTTATTCGAATCCCAATCTTTACTAACGACCATTCTCTACCCGTTGCAGTTGTTGAGAGTGATATATACACATATACAGAATACGCAGTAATATAAAAAGAATATAATCACAATCAGTGTCGGACTAACATTGCTTTTGTGTGCTTCCTCTGTTTACATTAAGTAATGACCAGCACCGGTATTGATAAATAAACACCGTGAGCTTACCAGGAGTCCTACATTGAATCTTCCTCATTATCGTGTTTTGGATTTTTTTTTGCAAGAGGAGTCGATCCATAACGAAGTTTTTTTTGAAAAATGTCCACATGCACTGAGAAATTCACCTGTTCAATACAGCCTGAGAAAAGATATTATCTTAAGCAGGAATCGAGCTTACGTCCTTTCAAGCTATAGTTGGGTGCGTTAACCACTCCACCATCGAGGAACTGTAATGACTTCATTACAAATTTCCAACAGTTTCGTAATAACCGCTACAGCCCCAATGCCTATTAGTGGGACTCACCGTCCGCCAATATCTCGTCACCGCCCTATACATTCCATCAACCATATCTTTCCAGTTATCTATCTTACACATAAAAACCCATAAAACTATTATCAGGGAATAACTTGAACCACATATTCGTGTATTCATTTTGTTGTGCGGTATCAAAATAAGAATGTTTTTGTATCTCAGAATCTTAAACATAATCTAGCGAAAAAACGAAAATAAATTATGTTTCTTAAAGCATTGGAAGCGGATCATAGTATAAAATTGAAATTGATTCTTAACATTTCGTTTTAGTAACATTGATAATGGAAAAAATTTAAAAAATTTTGCATGTATGTTAAATCGAGGCAAAAATTACGTTAAATCGAAATATGTTAAATCGAGGGTATGTTAAATCGTGAGTATGTTAAATCGAGGTATACCTGTAAATGGAAACCTGGATGAGGACGAACTGCGGGATCATTGCTGGCAGCACGTTGATGAAACCGGTGATTGGGATGAAAATAAATTAATTCTATTATGCTTTACAGGTAAATACAGAATTGCCTATATATGCTTTGTAAAAGCGAATAAAGATGGTAAAAGTCAGCGTAAAGTTGAATTATGGTTATGAAAAAAGATAAGGATGATTAACTAATAACACATAAGAACGTTGACACTGACCATTATATGGCGGAGTGTAAGATTTGTGCAAGACTCCAGGCGTCAGAGGGCGACATACGACTGTAAACATACAGCAACTGTCGGCTCAGGGTGTTGTCGAGGATAATGCCCGAAAGCTCGACGAACGAGTCGAAGAATAACGACAAAGGGTTAACAGGTGGAAACTAAAGGAAGGATTGATCGATTCTGATTGCCTGCAAAACCAGACAAGAAAGCATAAAGGGTAGACGTGCCCTTATTCATCTCATTATTCACGATGTCACACTATTTCGCAGATAACTCGGCTTACACGGATTGGATCGTGCTCAAAACAGGTATCAACATCTTTGCTTCGTTTTTAAGAAGCAAATCAATAAAAAAGGTAAAATAATCGCGTTAGAGCGAAGCGAAAAATCGAGTACAATGCGCCCTTATTCATCCTACCATGTGAGCTAATGCGTTGAATAGAGATGTGTTCAAATGGGTGGGATGAATAGTGGTGCTAAGATGAATTAGGGCACGGTAACCCTACTTGCCGTGGTTTCAAGTCACAACAGAGAACGATATGGTGAGCTGGACGAAAAGGTGCTCGCTGGGGCAGAGGGGCAGCTTTGTCCGGAACGAGGTACGAAAGTTGTACAAAATGGAAGGCATTACGGTACCGGTCATGGTTAACGACCGGGGCGGGAATTTGTTGCCGGATCGCACAGGAGCCGCTGCCAGGCGGAAATTGCACTTTAAGTTGCTATTGAACGGACCAACGAGTCTAGAAGACAGACATAGAATAATGATTGGGGATGATGGATATACCGTGGATCCACCGGCGTTAGCGGAAGTGTGAAAGGCTACTTGAGAGCAGTAAAACGACAAGACTTCAGATTGATAGGATGATCTCGTGTCCTATTTACATGAAGGATCGTAAACTTGAGTGCAATAACTATCGAAGTATGAGGATCCTTAATAATGCCTACAAGGTTCTCATTCGTGTTCGGTTTAGCAGACTGCTCGTTAGATGAAACTTTTATCGCCGAACACTTAACCAGGTTTCGAGAAGGACGATCTATTACGGACTAGATGTTTACACTGCTACACTGGAATATATCTTACGGATTCACCATCTGTTTGTTTGTTCCAATGTGGCGTACGGTTTAGTGAAACGAACTGCGGTAGATAATGTCGTTGGAAGGGTCAAAATCAAGCGTCAAAATAGCCGCAGAGGCATCCGACTTCTTTGGAACTTAAGATGGATTGAAGCAGTGTGATGCAATCTAATATGTTTAGCGCTCGAAGGTGGCATACAAAGAACTGATGCACATCCATCCTGACGAGATTTCATGTACTTTTTGGCTTCGCGGACGACATCGGCATCAATGGCGTTGGTCGAAGAGCAGGGGAAGAGACTTTTGAGCATTTTAAAAAGGAGGCTGCGGACTGACGCTAAACTGATAAGACAAAGTAAACGGTAGTTGGTAGAGAGCAAAGCTGTCCGAATGGTGTAGGTTCCGAGAAGGAAATCGATGGGATGCAGTACGATGTTGTTGACGAACTCACATATCACTTGTGACATGTAATAACAATGTTAGTCACGAGGTAAAAAGGTGTGGTGTTGCAGCTACGAATAGGACTTTCTATAGTTTGCGTAGTCAGCTAAAATTCTGCGCACAAAAACTGCTCTATGCAAATCTTTGATACTCGCTGTTGTTCTGTACGACCGTGATGGTATGAGCGTTGAAGGAAGCAGTTCTCGGTGTGTTTACGAGAAGAACTCGACAAATTCCAAGAGAACAAAGTATACTGTTGTAGATCGGTCGGGTACACGAGCTACAGTGGAAGATCGGGATTCTGGAAAGACCTAACGAAAGGAACGTGGCTCATCTGAAGAAAATACATAATGATACTTCATCGTCACTTTAGGATTTTCCTTATAACCCAGATGAATCTGGGTCATCGGTAATATTGAATGGAACAAAAGCGAACGAAGAGGGCTTTACGGGATATACAGATGAGGGCTGTGAAGATACCATGTCTGGTTTCGAGACATAAGATATTACGAAATGAACCAAAATTGCATATGAAGGAGTAAGACTTGTTTCATTATTCGTGCGAAATCCAATTCTGTGATGTTGGTTCCTGTTTAGGAGTACCACAGCGTCAATGCTGTAATTTGACCTAGTTTAAAATTCGGTCGAATAGAGAACATTGCGCTCTGCACCAAAAATGCACTATAAGTATACTTTGCAAGGAAAAGTTCCTCACGTACTAGAAGAGATCAGTTGGTGTATATGGAAAGAATAATGCATCACATAAATAGATTAATGAGTAGCAGAAAATATGCAGTCTTGATAGGTGTTAGTGACTTCTTGCGAACTAAGAAATACTAATTATAATTTTTTTTTTTTTCTAAACTAATAATAAACTTGAGTTGTAAAACATTCAATTTGTCTAGAATAAGGGGATTGTTATGCGGTCATCTTTAATATAAAACCAACTGAGTGGGTATTTTTTCGCAATTGTCTAAAACTGCAGTGCAAAGAAAGACGATTCGTGAAATTTCACCAAAATGCGAACGTGACTGCCATTCGGACAAACTAGTAGCATTGGCATAGGAGATTCCTTTACGAGTTGTTCACTAGTTTAATATATTTGAGCTTCTGCTCGTAAGATTTTAAAATAGTATTACATGATGTTATTAATTTACATAAAGTGAATACCTCTAAGACAAATCTTTGTCGTTTTAACTCGTACTGTGAAGATATAAAAACTCACATACGATTGTAGCTGTTCAAAACGCTCTCAATAGTGACGGAATGCAAATTTTTATCTGCAACTATTACAGTTAGGACCGTGGCACAAAAGGCCATCATAAACGTTAAGGGTTTGTATATAAAGATTTCCACAATCCGTTTCCCTCGACTCTTTTCTGCTCTTTATTGCATCGAAATGGGTGCATATTTGTTAGGTAAATGAATGTAACCCTCCTTAGACAACGTATTAGTTGTCTTCAATGCTAAGACGCAAAATCTTTCCACGACTGCTTTTTTGCTGTGAGAATTGACCCCATTTCAGTCGAATTCCCTGCCGAAGACACTGCTCTGTACGGTTCAAAGTGGGTATAGGAAGCAGCAGGAAGTATGCTTTCATTTTTCCATCCCCATTGGAGAGGGGGGCTTAAGGTTCGCATGGCCCCAAATAACCGGAGTTGACCTCGGTTGGGCGAGTGTTTCTTTTGCTGCAGAAATAAAGACCCTTTCTCGTGTCGGTTAGGCGCGAGTCATTGCGCGATGTTATATTTCTTCTTTTTTTCTTGTACGAACCAGGTGAGGTAGGCAGACGGAAAGAGAGAGAGGGAACGAGGTCACCGTCACGAATTAAGAAGATACTTGCCTTAGTGTTGGCACGCCATGGCGATGACGGTTCTTCGTGATGATCGGCAGCATCGATTGCCGTTGTTACCGTCGAACAAAGTGGGGTTCGTGGCTTGTTTAGTGGTGGGATTGGAGTCTCGCTCACCGTTTTCAGCTCCGATCGGTGTACATAAGAAACCTTCCCCGCAATGATGTTTCACCACTACCAGTGAGATTCGCTTCCCGTTTGCTCGTCGACGGTCCAGGTGAAGTGAAGTGAGGGGTAAGGAATTACAGGTTCTTTTTTATGATGAAGCTTTTCTGACTTCTTCTTCTGAGAAATACGAATAGAATTTAATGTCTGTCGGTAGAAGAGTTAAAATCCTACGGCGATAAAAAGCGGTTAGCTTGCTTGTGTACAGAAAATGAGAATGTTGTACGTTGTGTTTTTTTACCTTCTATAATCATCTTCCAACATTCGTTGCTATTCGCCTAGGTTTCTTGTTCTGTTCCATTGTCGCTGAATAACCCTCGGTGGTTGAATTTGCGCGCGAAACGGGTCGAAACAGGCAGTGTGGCCATCATATCTATTTTCATAAGCAATGTTTAACCCGTGGTGCTTCTAAGAAACGTGATTGCTGCCAGTATATGAACAATCTATATTTGTCGATCGGTTACACCCAGCAACCCACGACGCGAATTGATATTGAACACTTGATATTAATTAGTCATCGTTGTTTGGTGACCTTTAAAACACTACCTAAAATTTTCTGATTCTTTTCAGCCGTTAGAAGCATAGTAGTGTTCCAGACTTAAAGGATTTTACAGAAGTATGAAGATAAAAAAAGACACTATGTTGGAAGGACGAATGAAAATCTGCATTTAAGTCAGCTGGTCGTACCAATCACTGGTTTTGTGTCAAGCTACAATCATGTCAGTTGGCACAGAAAATAGAAGGATACATTCATCATAAAACACGATTACCAGAGAATTTGAGCAAGTCATCTTGTAAATAGTTATGAATCATTTAAATGATTCTTAGCTAGTAAAAGCAGGCTAAAGTTTCAAGGATAATGAAATTTTTAATATCCAGTTCAGTAGCAACCAACGAATTCTAGACCAATACGAAGATGGATGCTGCCTGAAAAGTGTTTCAAATCTTCGATATATATGTATCAAAATATGTTCCGGCAAGTTCGGCAATCCTGTCCATCTCTTAGCAATAATGCTTCCAAAGTGCCCACTTATAATAAGAGATAGTGTAAAATTTCAGCACAAAATAAGTACAGATTCAAGTCATATAATTTCCTCGTATAGCTATATACCTTAGTCTATGTACATCCTGGATAAAGAGTGGTAAAAGTACCACCCGAAACCGCACCGCCGCTACCACCATTCCTGACTGTACGGCGGGTGATTGCTTCTCAACTTTAAAACCTCAGCTCACATACAGACAGATAATCGGAGACGAGGCTCGACACTAACACCAAATAACATTTCATTTTTTTTTCGCTACGCAAGCAGCAAGTGTTCGAATCATCGTTCCGCCAGAGCAAGAATCAACCGGTAGTGAGGGAAAGAGACAACCGCCGCCACGATCATCACGAATGATCGATCCACCCCACCGATGATAATGACGATGATGATTACAGGTAATTTTACCTGTGCCTTCCCTTCTCGGGCACCACCACCCTCCCGGTGTTCCCAGCAGCAGCTCGTTTCGTTCGGAAAGGGAAGATCTGCTGTTTGTTGCTATCCCGGTCCAGCGCTCGTTTACGCGGGCCCCCAGTAAAAGATCCCCTTATAAAAGTTGAAACACTTTCTGACTCGAGCCTCACTCATTTGTTTCTTACATTTCCCTGCGCTTCACCGTACCGATCTCGTCCACGGCTCGATGATCATGTTCGACGAGGCCTGCGAAACCTCTGATAATTGGCAGTGGAAAACCATGCCGGAGATAGAAGAGCTCTTTTTGCGATCGCAAAATGCCTACCTAACTAACATTTCGTGGTTTGGGTAGGCATAGTTTTTTATTCTTTTATGGTTAAGTATTTTCAACCGATCCGAGTTCGACTTTCCAGCGGATTCTAACTTCATGAAATGTTTTGAAATTTTTTTGGCACGCGATCCTCGAATAAGCTGTTCCAGAATTGAGCTGTATTAAGCGATAATTTCTGGGATATTTCAAGAAGATTACTTGTCTTTATAATAGAAAGTCAAACATCATTTCATGAATCCATGTCTGTCAGTTAATGCTGACAGTGAATGGAAACGTATTTTTTTCCTTCGAACCTCCTCTCTTCGCATGCATTTTGCGTGACTCATTTATGGTAAACCCATGTTGCTTAATAGCCTTCAGTCGGATGTACGTCTCAATCTTCCAGGGCTTGCAGTTAGGTGATTATAAATCAACGTTTTTGGTATCTTTTTTTTAATACTTACAGTTTTTCACACGACTTAATGGAAAGCTATTTTCAGGCTAGTTATTGTACAAAAAAATGCTGGAGATTAGATGGGGGCTAGGGCAAGAACGGCTCAAAAATCAGATTGCTGGTTTTTATTCTAGGTTTATATATTTTCAGAAAACAGTAATAAAAGTACATAGTTTCAATGTTACATAAAATACAATTTTCAGTTGTTTTCGTATTTCTCTTATATCTCGAAATCGTACTTTTGGAGTCGTACGTACTTTTATTGAGGCCCTCAAATGTAAATGTTAAGGCACTCAAATGTCAGGCCTAAAAATGGTTAGCGATTATGAATCTTTGGTTCTAGAACCATATTAAAGGAAAGGGAAACTGCTATTGTGAAAAGTCATTTGATTCACAATCCCACCTCTAGGCGGTTTTACGGGAGATTCATTGTAGAATGTTGAAAACACGAATATATATTGTCAATAATACGAAAACATTTTCAAGCGATTCCCACCAATCATACAAATACATTGTTTGTTGAAATCAGTATACTAAATCAATGTTACATTGAAAGTTGTTCATGAGAAACAAAACATGGTAGTGCAATTTAGTCGTACATGTTTCACTTCATGCTTTTTATTTATTTTTTTGGTAGAATAAACCTGGCTGGATTTTGTCGATATTTTAACCCGATTTTGTCAGCCTCGTATGAAAATCCGTCTGCTGGGTTCTAGCAGTCGACCCTAGTCAAATTTGAGTAGGGGAGAGTGGGGATATTTGGCAGTTGGGGTGAGTTGACGGAGTTTCTTTTTCTTTGTTTATATTGTACATATGGCACTGGTTCTCGTTATGCACCTCAAGTAATGTGAAATACATTCTCTAATGTGTTTATGTTGCATCACATTTTGCTTTGTGGAACTTGTGGGCAATATTGTGTTTTCGAGCATAAGTCAATTTTCTTAACTTGAAACAGTTTGTGTTATTTATGGTGAAGGTTAATATATTGCACGAATTCAATTTTTTCGACAGTGCCTTAAAAGTGCTTTCAATATCCGTATGATATTAGGGACCATTCATAAATTACGTAACGCAAAAATTGCCCAAAATTGACTCTTCTGTGTAACTAATTGTCACAAATTTCTCTTCCCCTATTACGTAACAAATTCTTTGAAAAAAATATTTTTTTCAGCCATAACATGTTACGTAAAGTTCTAAACTCAGTTCGTAAAAATTGAAAAGCGTCTGCGCCTGTGTATGTGTGCGTATGTCTGTGCGTGTTTTTTAGCGAGGGGCAATCTTCAAAAGAGAATACTCCGACTTGGCTGTGGTTTTGTCGGATTCTTACTCTTCAACTTCAACTCTTTCCCCAACAAGTCTACCGATTATACCCAAACCTCTTGTATTACCGTATCCTCCCGGGACAACCGTTGGGCATTACTTCGGAAGGGAATTGTGCATATACACCTCTTCTTTCCCAGAGCTTCTTGACTCCTCTCGATTGCGCCTGTTCGCTGTGTTTCTTTTTTTTTATTTTTTTTGTTTTCTTATTTTTTTCTTTTTCTGTTTGTTCTACCTACGTACAGCTTGCTGCGTTACCGGTCCACCGGCGACGGAACCCGTCGAGACGTAAACCGATTCAGAGATACTGACACTGCGTCAGATCGATGGTTACTTCACCATGCCTCCTATTTACCCGATATGAATATGTGAATTAACCTTTCTTTCTCCGACGAGTCCCAATCCTGCTGTCATTTGGTCATTGACCCGAGCAAACGAAAAACCCATAATGCCCCCATGTTCATGGTCTAAATTCACCCCCACTGCATGGTGTTTTGATAGTGTTTGGAATTGGTTCAAGCCATGAAAACACCACCACCACGGTCCGGAATATCCCATTTAAAAACCATATTCCGGTGTATTTATGGGTGTTTAAGACCATTTCATGGTGTTTTGATGGTCGTAAAATATGACGTGGGCCATATTCATGGTATCTTTATGGGGTTATATGGTGTTTGAACCCACGGGGAGTCTGCTCTCATTGGTCTCCGTATTTCCCTGGTCCCCTTAGGCTTATAGCATTCGTTATCTTACACTAGTATGATGCCGATAGGGATCATTCCAGCGAAACGCAGATTGCCTCTGATGAGATAGTCCTGTATGCGCTCGCGACCGCGCATCGCCATGAACCTGAACGTACTGCTCAACTTTACTCGCTTGTATCACGGCGCAATATCGATTTCAAATTCTTTTATGTTTGGGCACCATATTGGCCATGGTTCTTTTATTTTCAGGTGATACCATTATCAAAAACTCCGATCAGCCATGTCGGTTTTAAAAACGACAGCTAACAACATTGTTTACTTTTTACTAGTGATGATACATCTCGATATGTTTGCTTGGATTTCAGTTTGCACATGAAGTTTTTTGCTGTCATTTTTCTACCCCGCAAATTGTTGCACGTTTACCTCACTTCTCGCCTAGTTACTGCCAAAGACGAACTTGGAACTCTAAGCAAGCGTAGACTTGCCCTTCCTAAATCCGAACTGGTTTTTCGACAACCCGTTATCGCTTCCGTAAATGTTGTCAGCCTGTTAGGGACAATCCTCTCCAAGAGTTTCCCGAGCGTATCCAGCAGGCATATTGGTAATTACGATGATAGATCTTCGGGGACTCTAACCTGGTTTAGGCATTTGCATTAACTTCTGTATCTTCCATTTATCAGGGAATTGGCCCTCATCTAGAGGCTTTTAAAATATTTTTCTGGATATATTTGGGGGTATCTGGATTGCCGCTTTCAATGCGATGTTGGGGATTCCATCTGGCCCGGGCGCTTTCTTCACCTTTAAATCCTTTGTTAATGCGACGAGTTCCTCGTTTGAGACTTGTATCACTTCGGCATTGTCCCGCTCTACCTCACCATACGGTATAATGGACAATATAATTGAATCGTGCTCTGACAAGAACCCTTCTACGATAACCTTCAGTTTATCAGGGTACATTTCCAGAGGCGTCATGGGTCCTTAAATTTTTGCTATCGTCACACGCTATGCGTCACCCCAGGGGTTGGTGTCAGCACCCTGGCACAACTTTTTGAAGCCAAAATGCTTTGCTTTGCTTTATTTAACGTTTCAGTGCGGCTCTTGCGGTGCGGAACCCTATGTTACGCTTCTCTCCGTTCGCTTCGGTGCTAGCTATCTGGGCGTATCTTCTGGCTCTAAGGCAGCTTTTGCGAAGGACTCCGAGCTCCACCAACGCGCTGGACGCCCGTTTGTTCCTTGGCTTTAGTTTTCTTGGCATCGTGGTGTCGCATGCTAGTGTTTCTATAAACTCTTCCGCGTTCATTTCAGAGGAGTCGCTCGCTGCCTGAAGTGCTTCCACAAAGAGAGCGTTATCAAATGACTTCACCTTCCACTTCTGCTCGTGAGCTCTCTCGCCCTCTGTATTGACGTTTGGTATCTACGACCAAAACTGTACCGGACTGCCAGTTGATCTTTATGCGTGTGCTGTTTACAAACTCTAGTTCGTGTTTGCCTCGAACAATGGGCTACAAAAGGTAACGTCGATCATGGATTCCTGTCCATTTCTGCGGAAATTTGTGCTGGTGTCCTCATTACCAGTTTAGCTAGAGCTTCCAACTGGATATATTGTCGTGGTATGTCTGTTTCCCCACTCCACTGCCTATGCATTGAAATCCCCTCCGATGACTATCGGTCTTTGTCCGGCCAGCTTTCCAGTAAGCTATTTTAGCATCCGATGGAACTGCTCTACTGTTACTCTTGGCCTAGGGGATGCGTAGTAGCTGCACGTAAAGATCCCATTAATTTTGGCAATCACGAAACCTTCATATGAATTTGAGATCACTTTCTGTATGGGGTATTTGCCCATCACATGACTTGTAGCCATTCCTATTGTATCCGTCGCTCAGTTACCGTTGTCGATAGGGAATCGATACGTCTCCGCAAGAATTACATTTTGTGTGTATGTATGTATATATGTTTGTTTGTGTCTGTATGCGCTGATGGGTTAGCATAACGCCTACATCGGTTTCGCAGAGATGGTTTATACAAGCTTCGTAGCAATATTCCTGTCGGCTGCTATTGAATTTCATTGTGGTCCGACTGATCCGAAGTTACAAGTTGAAGAGTACGGTCACATAGAAAATATAGCTATAATTTGCGGAATTTAATGAACCGATTTTCAAAAATTTATATCTTAAATGATAGGTACAACGTTCCCACCTGCTGCTATTAAATTTCAACTTGATCCGACTTCTTGTTCCGGAGTTACGGGTTGATAGGGTACGACCACATAGAAATTCCTCATATAAAAATGCTTAAAATACTACATAAATATAGGCCTACTTAAAAGGCAAGAATGTTGTTAAAATGGGTGTCAATTGCTTGAATTCGTAGATCTAGTTCACTTGTTTCCTGTCAAATCTTTTTGCACATTGGTCACCTTTACCGGCTACGAAACTCCCGGGCGAAGTAACCAAGCTCTTGAATTAATTTCAAAATCATTTCTTAGAGACGGCTATACCGATTTGCACATGCTTGTAATCACATGAAAGGTGCATTATCCGCATTACGATCCTATTGAATTTCGCTTGTTTTGGATTTCCAGTTCCGTAGGTATGGACTGAAGAGTGCAGTCACATTAGGGTTATCGATGAAAGTCTAATCAAAGTCGATTCAATATTGCTTATAGTTGCAAATTTCGATCATTGACGGATAATCAAATACTATTTACAAATATACAAATACTATACATTGGTCACTTCCGATGTCTGATGCTTATGATTTTCGGTGTTGGTTGAACCAACGCTCGCAGTCTTATGTTGAAATGTAGAGCAAAATACCCCTAACTACTTGTTTTAATAACAGATGGCCAAAAAGAATCTTTGGTCACATAAATAGTTGAATGGTTTAAATTCAAAAAGGAGAAAACCACATTTTTTTATTTTTACAGAACAGCGGAAAATTTCGCATTTCGATATTAACAAACATTTATATTATGTTACTATGTTTTAATTGTCGCAAGGTTCTAATGTATCTATTTTATTGGCTATTTTCGGCAAATCTATGACTAAGAGAAACGAAAGCAATGAAAACCTATATTAATTTATTAGTAGCTCATTGATTCATGTTTTCCTGGAAAAATAAGAACATTACATGTACAACTTTTTATTTGTTGAGCAATTTCGTAGTTCGTAGAGGGGTATCTAGAGTAAAACCGCAATTAAGGCGTCCTTTCCTTATTTTTCGTTTTAGAGTTATGGTTTCTTTGGCAAAGCTGCTGTATAGCACCTAGCGCTTAATTTGACCATATCAAATTAGTTAGAAATTCAGCCATTAGGTCGGTACTGTTATCAACTTTTTAATGATACAAGTTAGAAACACATTAACTTCGACAAAGTTGTAGGTCGTGTAGCTATAAGTATATTTTCTGAATATACCAACTTTGTAGGTTCTCTACATTTTTTAAAGCTTTTCAAGTATACTTTTCACCCCAAACATGCTTATTTTTAATCTAATCGTTTATCATTGTTGAGCATATCTTTTCACTACGGAACTATAATGTACTGTGATGAGAATAACAACAAAAATTCATGTTCATCAAGACAAGTATAGTATGAACTTTTCAGTATAAAAATCGAGTACCATAAAATAATGACGTCATGTTCCGACAACATAATATGCATTAGATAAATTGCTAAAAAACCCCAAAATATTGATCAGAAGAAGAAATCTGTGATGAAAGAAAGTGGAATATAAAAAAAATCGGATTTGTTTATCTTCTTATGAGTTAGAATTTTTTTCCCGTGCAATTTAATATGAAAGCTCAATCTAATTTATTCTCCATGATTTAGTGAAGAAATATACTGTACAATGTAATGAAAATCATTTTCAAAAAATACGCCCTGTAACAATATATTTAGAACCTATAAAGTCCGCATCTTTTGAATATAGATTCATAATAAGGCCTAAAACATTTTCGATGACGCCATCTTTCATCTATTTGTATTCGAATTGTGCACTAATTTGATACCACCCAATCAAGCGCTATGAAACAACTTTGACTGAAGAACAACAACTGTAAAAAGAAAGATACTTGAATGTTTGGTGTCCAAAATGGGGCAGCCCACATTTGTTTTTTTTTCCAAAATTGACCTTTTTGCATTTTGTTAAAAACGTGGTATCAATTATTATATTTCGTTATAAAGTTATGGTGTCTTCGGAAAAGTTGCTGCATTGCACCCAGCGCTTCATTTGGTTGCATCATACTAGTTCGGAATTTAGTCCCTAGTCCCTGCGCCATTATCAACTTTTTTAATAAAACTGGATAAAAAAATGTGTCTTCAAGAAAGTGCTAGGTCCTATCATTTTACATATATCTTCCAAAGATGAAAACTTAGTAGTCCCTGTACGTTTCGATATAGAACATGTTTTGGGTAAAAAATTAACTTTAAAAAGTTGATAATTGCGCCACCCTAGCGACTAAATTCCGAACTAGTATGAAGCGATCTAATAAAGCGCTAGATGCTATGCAAAAACTTTGCCGAAAACACCATAACTCTAAAACGAAACATAAGGAAAGAACGTGTGAATTGTGGGTTACCTCCTATTAGACGCCTCGTACCCCCCGGGACAGCTAGCAGGGGTTTTCTGTAGGGTTAGCATTCTTGTTACGCACTTAATCAAGGTTAAACGAAGCAAACACTTGCGTTTACAAACGTCACACGAATATGACGATCAGTTGTGCGACGCTCAGCTAACACCAATTCACAGCAAGCCTTGCACAATTTCCAAAGCAAACCCGTTATTCATATTTCAATCTAGATCACCTCATTTCATTCCGCACCTTTTGTAACGAAGCCGAAGAACTTTTGAAAAGTCTCAGCTCAGCTCTTATGGAAAGCCAAAGGGTAATCGTTCGGGAGAAAATGCGCGCGCTCGAAGTCGTGAGCAGCAAATGGAACGTCAGGGAAAAAAAGAGAACTCTGACGAAAACCAGTTCTCTGTATGATTGTGATACCATGGTTTGTGGTGCGGTTTGCCGTTTGCTTCAATTTCACCGTTGCCCTGGCTTGCGAAAAAAAAATACTCGATGGCACTCCACAAGCCCCCATTATTATTGTGGGCTCCACCGCCCGGCCAATGCCCAATTGCCCAACCTACCCCGTCGTCATCGTCGTCGTCATCGCCAGTCACCAGCCGGATGTCTTATTATAAGAGTATTTTTTCCAGGCTCCTCTTTTCCCTTTTGTCTTCCGATGTTGGGCAAAATTCTGCTTCGGGATCGGCGTTCCGAGAGGCTGCGTCAAGATGATCTGTGCTGTGCCTTTGTCCGACCATGCGCTGGCCGTTGCTCTTTCGGGCCATGGTGCTGCTTCAGCTTCGGTTGGCTTGTTGTTTGGTGCCCTTTTTAATGGCTTTGAAAACTCGATACTGATGGCTGGCGAAAAAAAACGAGCACATGGAGTGTTGAGCAGGAAAAAGTTGCAAATTCACACAGGTATTTATCTGTCGTTCCTTTATCTCCTGTGATTCATTGGAAGGTACGGGAACCGGATCGCATCACTTGGACGGGCAAGCAACGTAAGACTTACTGGTGATGACGAACGCAAGCAGGAAAGGGGGTTCACCTTATACCAGCGCAATGGATGGATAAAAAACGTGTTGTTCACGTATACAGTCGGACTTTCGGAAAGAAGCCAGGAGAGTAGAAAAGGATGTGTACACGCCAGGTATAAATTGGAAAGGAAAGGTAAAAATAAGAGATCGTGATGTTTGGAGGGTCGCGGTAGGATGAACCAAGCGTACGTACCAGGGGAAAGAATGGAGAAGTAGAAACAACAATAATAAGAAAGACCAATACTAACGTAGTAATTATAGCAAGCCTTGAGCGACGAGGCCACAGCTAAGAAATAGCAACCACTGACTGGACTGCTCTTGCTGGTTTGGTCCGGTGTTGGGTGATGGTCACTTTTTCTTCAAGTTCAGCTGCGGCCTGCTGTGGGCTACCGAGCATTGACTTCTTCTTGTTAGCTGCTTTCGTACTAGGTTGGTACGTTTTAAAAAAAACACTTGGGTTTTCTCGAGAAGAAGTAACTGTGGCTGAAATGTGCCAGCCAGCCTACGGATGTGAGTAGGCAACTATTTTCGATTTTCCTCCATGACTTGGGGATTTTCGAGTTCGCTTTTCTGGCGGGAACCAATCAGCTATGGTCGAACATTGAGCATTTTAAAATTTTTGTAAGCCTCTCTGCGTCTGAACGGTGGGCAGAGCGGATTAATTTGTTCCGCGTGTGTACTGACGGATGAATCAGTTTCTGGTTTGGCCACAGTCAACGGAGACATTTGAAAAGTCCCACTCGGTTCTAGGATTTCATCATAACCCGAGGGTCAGACAATGAAAATTTGAAATGATATCCGGAGCTGAATTTTAATCGAGATCGATATAAAAAAAATCATAATTATGCGAAATTGCTTTCACTACGTTTAACATGAATGATCCCCGATATATATTAATCTGACTATCATGGGTTGTCCGATCTACTCAAATCATAACGTGAAGCAATCCAGTATGAGGAACATTCCAATTGAAGATAGCTTCGGGTGCATTTCGGTCAGAATTGCACAAAACGCATTTTCGACATTGCTTCGGCGACTCAATTTCAGCAAATCAAAACTTTTTTTTTCCCTGTGATTCCATTCCCGCAAACGTGATCAGTTTTCTCCAGGTTCGATCTCGAGTCAGCAAAAGTGCAAACGGTTGTTCGATAGAGAAAAAATATACGACTATGGAGGAAGAGCTCACGAAACAACTTCAAAATTACCCTGTGCGCGCAGTACGGCAAATAATTACGGGGGGAATAAAAATTGCCTCTATTTTCCGAATAATAACAATTGCTTTGCTTCTGCTTTGGCATGCTTGTTTTTCAACTGCGACCACAGAGGGGAGTAGAAGCTGGTTGGTGTGGAGGAAAAGCGAGCATCAGTGCCTGGCAGCTATACTCCCCGCCTAAGAACGCTGCTGTAAAGCGAAACGAAAATGTTGAAAAATCAGCTAAATAATGCTTCTCGGAAAATGTGCGGTTAGATGATTCGTTGCTGAAATTTCTACTTGGGCTTTGTATGCGCTTGTGAACTATCAGATATGAACGTTTCGAGTTCGGGCCAGTACACTTGGAACGACAACAGTAGGTGATGTTACCATAGTAGGCATGCTCATGTCATTCAACAGCGTAAGCGTCAGGAGACCAATTTTTTTGGTTATCGGTTAAACTGCCTATGATCGCATATCAGTCCCATAAACATAGAAAATCTCATACAAAACGGGACAACTATGCGATCATGGGTAGTAAAGGATTTATATATGAAAGTCCTAGCATGCATTAAAAGAAAACCACTTCTGTGCTTGTGTGTGGCAATAAACAACGTTGTTTCCAAGGACACGTGACAGCAAGAAAACTGCCTTCATCCAGTATTCGTTCGCCAAATTGTGTTCTACATTATTTTAATGTGCAGCTGTAAACAGTAGAGCATTTGTGTTAAGTGTATGGAGACAAGTACGCTACAGTATTTTGAAATAGAATATTTTGAACCTTTTCCTATGGATACTAATAATTGATGTTTTATTTTTATAGCAAATTTTCCATGCACAATTATGACACATCATACAAATGTGGTCATCAATACACACCAATGACGCGTGTGAGTGCGACTTTTGTTTACTTTTTTAGCAAAAACTCTTCACATAGTGAACGAATCTTCGCAATATTTGAGATTATTACAGAATAGATAGAAGCATAAATTGTCTTCTCTGAAATGTTTCTACCATTTATATGTTTTTTGATATTCAACCTCAAACTTTAAAAATTGTTCTAACGTCTTCGATCTCGGCAGAGTATCCCCGAGTACGCAAAATAAGCTTTCTGCATCGGCATTACTTTTAAATGTTATCGATACATCGTTCCTGATATGATGGAAATCGATAAAGAAAAACCAACGAAGAAGTGTATAACAGACAGAAGACAACCGTAGCTCCCGTAACTCATCCGAATACATTAATTAAAAAAACAAGACAACAGCAGCTAAAAAGCATGAACGACTTCGGGCGGCGTAAACGACCGATCCAGAAACTGTTATATCTAAGAAAAGAGTTTTTGACGTGCTCTCATAAAACAGCGTGCTCAGAATTAAACAGACTAAAAAAATTTATAGAATGGTGACATCATTTTGAATTATTTTGAATCGAACCAATCGAACAATCACTCATCAATCAGTCAACTGCATCATCTATCCTGCTAACTTAAGAAACGTTGGTCGGGAAAACCCTAATTTTGGCATATTTTGCCAAAATTAGGGTTTTCGTCGCCGCAGTTGTCTTGCTGTAAGATTTTCTACAATAAATCAGCTTTTACTTAATTTTCATTAATTCACTGTAACTAGAAAAGCTCAGAAATCTGAGAGTTTACGAGTTGAAGAAATCATCAAACTATATTTGATATTAGTAAAAAACTTAGCCTGAAACAAAGTTTCTATATTCGACAATTAGCAATTGGACAACTTCTGGAATTGGTAAGTACAATTTCGATATTAATTTGGATTGAATAAAATAACAATGTACTAAAGATCTGCTGGTCCTTAAATAAAATTGGATGTGCTGAAGTAAAGTTACGATTCAAAATATTTTCAGCATTGTAATGTATTTCATGAAATATATCTGGGGAAAATTCTCGCTCACATTCATCGAAGTTTTCTGAATTAAGACAATTTAAAATTGAGCAATTTGTGTCAAGTGTCTCTACTATTTAATTTATGCTTAGATTTGCTACATTGCTAACTGAATCACTCCAGATTTAATACAAAGGTCTAGTACAAAAAATACATTTTCTTGAAAGTTTCGATACCATATCGTTGAGCTTACAATTTTGTTGTTGCGGAGTGGAACATAGCATACAGAATATTTGGGAAAATCTGGCTATACTAAAAACATCTAGCAAAATGTCTCGTTTTACCGGAGGTCTGTTCAGTTATGAATAATCTGAAATATATCTGAAAGTATTGAGGTAATCTTCAGCCAAGAGTGAAAGCAATTTCAATAACTTTGGCGAAGGCGTTAGTTAATCGAAATTTAAAATATATTGAATAAGCTTACTTTTAACGAAATTGATTACTTAAAACAGCAGCAGAGGAAAGAGTTCGACATTTTCGATAACTGTACCGAAGATTCTATTGAAGAATAAATATTCAGTCATTCCTACTACAGACACTTAATATCTTTGGTATAAAGAATCGCCATCTCTATAGTTTGTTCTATCTGTCGGTGGTATGCCAATCGAGTACAAGATCTATCTTCCCGCAATGGGTTTCTTTACTCGGATTCCGATCACTTCGTTCTTCACTCAGGAATGGCCGAGGCTTCTTGATAGCAACAGTTCAGCCAAGCTGCTACAAATTAATCATATTGCCAACGAGAATATCCGCCTCCACGATCTTTGTCAGCGATCAGGTTTCTGATGCATTAGTAGTGATGGCTCCCTCTCCTCTAGTGAAACCAGTAGCACATCATCCCCCATTGATCACCACGATCGATTACATCCTGGCGCAAGATTACAATGTTTCTCCGATCTTTATCTCATACAACTACCTCAAAGTTGATCACTGCAGAACTTTTCTCCATTTTCGATTGGCTAAATATTCTGGAAGAAGCCCTTGTGTTTTCGTCGTAAGTTTTGTTGGATGCCGTTCACCTATCCTTTGTACATCAGTTTATTATGATTGCGGTACTCATCACTGGCATCGTCGATTTGTGTACGCACGTAGAGCTTTGGCACGAGCAGGTTTCAAATTCCGAAAACATAACGTTAGACCAAGGAGGCTTCCTAGAAGGTTGACGGATGTATCAACACAGTCAAGCAGTAGTCGGTTGTAAAGGTCAACGGCAGCATCTACTTTTACTTGATCATGTAGTATCATGTAGTGCACTCAAGTCGATCAACAACAGAGAGCGGCGATGTGTAAATAGTTCATTTTTATTAAAATAACGATCCACAGCTAAAGTTTCTTCATATTGTAGGGTGCTAATGGTAAAAACTGATATTTCCAAAGCAACGATCGCACAGGAAGGTCAAGAAAACTAGATTGATGGTTGGAGATCGTGCTTACTTGTTTTAGTCCAGTAGTGCAGTAATAAACGACTGGCAGGGTTCGTTGTCAAGGATAACGGTTTAGGGTAAGCGTATCCACGCCCAAAAGCTATCGACATAAATCCTGCTTGGTTGAAATCACCAAGGGCTATAAACACATCGTTTGTATCCGGCTGAAAAGGAGTGCGTTTTGTCTAGATGGAGCTGTGCAATACTACACTCAAGTTGTTTTCTGGAGGAATGTTAACAGCTCCGATAAAGTAGTTCTTCATCGACATAGCAATCTTCGTCAAAACAGCTTCAACTATCCACACCAAGTTCACAGTAGGCAAGTGTAGAAGAAACCGCGATTAAAACTCGTCCGCCGCGACCGTGAATGCTGTTGTTATCGCTTCGATCCGCACGATATAAACCGCGTAGCCATCCCTGAATAACTGCATCGATGTAATACGATCATGAAACCAAGTGTTTCTGTCAGAACGGAAATATCGTAGTCGCCGTCAGCTGTTGCCAGGTAAACGTCATCGATTTTCGTCTTTACCCCTCTGCCGTTCTGGTAGTACAACCGCAAACCGCTTGCCCAACTTGTCCGAACGTACTGTTCTCGATAGCATGCTAGAAACCAAAAGTGCTTCAGGATGCGGAACGTCGTTTAAAGCAAAAGTTGCAAGAGGGCCCCTCCTGAGAAGGGAGTTCGGAAGACCTCTTTACGACCTCCGAACGCAGGACTGGGACGACTAAACAGGTCGTTGGCTCCTAGCACGGCTGCGTCGGAGCGCTCGTCAGGAATCCGTAGTACGCTGTACGGTAATATCAGCGCAATGTGAATCCGTTGGAACAAACTGGGCTATGTTACAGTGTTTTGAAACAATGATTGTGCGAGAAAGGAGGTCGGGAGTCGGCGATGAAACGTGTACAGCTTAGGGATATGATCGTCATTTGAATCCCACAATTTGCGAAGAAACAAATGTCCACTGTGTCAAAGATTCGTTTAACCTAGCAAGGATAAGACCCACGACACTCCGTATGCGACTGGCATATGTTAGTCATGTCATCCATTCAGTCAGCGGCACAGAAAAACACCTCGACTTGCGGACTCCTGGGTTCAGTTGTCTCTTACGACATTGAAACCGGAACAAAGCGGATCCGATAGGTTGAAGTATATCAGCCTCTGTCATGCGGCTTTTAGGCTGGTTTTGTCCGGAGACACATTTTGAAAAAAATGTCTGGGCCTCTCTAATGTGGAAAGAGCCAGTCTAATGAGGAATAAAAAATACCGGTCTTATAATATTCGCCAGGGAATGATCCTACTAAATATCACGAAATACTGAGAGATCGTATAACTTTTTTCATGAATTTTCTGGATAATGAATCAAAAAAGAGGTCATCCACGAATAACAAGTATTGACGTAAAAAGTATAATATATGAAGACTACGATATTAATTTACTTTTTGCTTATAAGAAAGTTAATTATTATATCACAATTCTAGGAAAATAATTCATTAAGTGTTTTGTACTGTAAGAAAGGGCTTAGAGCCAGAATAAATGTGCTCGAAATTCATGTTTTCTGTTTGAATGATTTAGGCTCCAACAGACATAATTAAGGTTCAACTGAAAACGCCTCAAAAAGCGTCCAGCTTTGAAAACGAAAAAAAGTATTTTTTCATGAAAATGTTTCAATGTATTCGGGGCATTGCTAGAGTACTATTGATTGATTTTCAAGATGGCCGCTTTTCCACTACACTAACTAATATGTTCACATAGGGTGAACACTCTATTTATGACGTTCGAAAAGAATTGATTTATCTTTAAATATGAGGAAGCCTTCCCTTTGCTTTTAAATAGAATGAAGGGGTTTGAAAGAATATGTGGGTTTGTATTAACAGTGCACTGATTTGCAGTGCTTACTACACCGTTATATATGTTGAACTGGAGATTGCAATGTGCTGTTAGTGTTCTCACAGATAATTTCAGTTTCTGGTATAACAATATTGACGCAACCTATTGTTATCAGTATTGTGTACCTAGCTGCATTTTTTTATCCTAAACTATTTTTGTTGTTGTTTCTTTACAGGTAAGATTAAATGATCCATTCCGCTGCAACAAATTTAAACTGTATTAAAATAAATGTATATGGAATGCCTGACTAGTTCTCAACACGGAGTGGCACTAACGGTAGCAAGTTCTATCTACTAGCTAAACAATTGCCAGACTTTCGTTCCTCCATTGAATGCGATTGTGAAATTAAACACAATGAGGCAAACTCGTTTCTACTCTGCTAGAACTAGCCACAGCAGCTCGATCGAACCCGATCGCGCCTGTAAGGGTAACGAACTTTCCTGGGCGCTTATCTGCAATTCTTAATCGATACGTAAAAGTCATCAATCTGCCTGCCTGCGAGAGCGAATGGGGCCTACATTGACCCCGCGTGTGTGCTGTTGTGTTATAAATTACCATAGTTCAAAATCCGTTCCAGGCGCGGAACCGGCAACTGGGCAAGGCTAAATTTTGCCAGCTATGCAACGGCAATGTCTCGCTCGAGCAAAAATATTTACATTTCAAAATCTGTTTTCGCTGACTGATGATATATTCATTTTCCCCCTTCGACTATACTTCATACGGTTGGAAGGCACAGAACCCGCGCTTCTCACAAACCACTCAAGGACAAGCAACAGCTATTCAAAGGAATTCTATCCGAGCTTGACGCAGAACAGTGGACTCACATACACGAAGACGTCGAAGCCATTTTGAAACCTTTTCGTCCGATCCGTTCCGTTCCGGCACAGAAGCGAGAGAGTATCTTCCAGAGTTTTTCGTCTGGTCTGGATGTTAAGGCGTAAGGAAAGAAGCGTCCTCTTTGCACCGCAGCTGTATGTAAAATAATGTACCTATACATGCTTTGTTTAAGGGACCCTTTGCAAGCATTTTGATATAGGCAAAGCCACGAGCACTCACAGATCTCGGATTCTCTCTTGCTTGTTCCGCCGTGCTGTCAGTGTGTGCGTGAATATCACCGTTGAACAAGCTGACGGCGCACTTGTAGACTGCGAACCGTACGGCGAGAGCAGAGGAAAAGTTCGGGCCCGCTTTCAGTTTAGCGTCGTCTCCGGTTCAGTTCGTAAGCGTTTGGTCCGTTTGTCTGCGCTACAGCTATCGGCTGATGTGAGACTGTGGAAGCAACTATATAGTAACACATCCAGTGCACTGAGCTGGAGAAGTGCGGGGTCAGTGGATGACCCCCAATCAATCACGCCGTGTGCGAGTGTATTTCCGGGCCGGTCCCGCCATCCGTCTAGTCGCATCGGATCGCAACTTTTGCAATAGGTTAGTTAATCGAAGAACCAATTCGATAGTGTGTGATTTGCAGGCGTCGTTGGTCTTGTCAAACCACACACGCTCGCTCTGTCCGGGGATTGAAGAAAACGAGTGCAAGAAAACTGATATGATAAGCGTAATGTAAAACATTTCATTTCAATGCGAAGTGGCTGTGGTGAATGCTTTTATGACTTCTATTGTGGTGTGCTTTCTAGTCCAAGAACAATCAAAACCAACGCAACATCGCTGACCAGCTTAAAATGCGAACCAACGCGGGTGTGTATTTGCTTCAATTAGACACGACGACGGTCCCCTCTGATGTGGAACGACGTCGATGACCTCGGTACGATCTCAAGGAACATCCGCACTGGAATTACAACGACATCGGGTTCTAATTACACTGCGTTTACCAGTCTGAGTACATGGTATGGTGTATTGGTCTGGCTGGAGCATGCGCACGCGCGAAAAAATACTATGTTTGAACAAATAAAAAAATGCCGCTAGAAACTCACGCGCATGCGCGTCACACAAAGGCGACTCGGATAGACAACGACACACACTCGTTCCTGGGACGAAATTGCTGAAAACGTCGGTCTCAACGGGACCCGGCTGGAATAATCGAATCATATTATCATATGTGAGAGGACTGCGCACACATTATATACGTTGGTCAAGGGGACGGCTGGCTCACGGAGGCAGATAGGCGGCATGGTTACTGTGTGACGTGCTGTACGGCTATGTTTATATTTGATTTGACACTTGTTGATCGTTCCAGTGAAATACGGTGATAATTTGGTTTCGCTTGGAAAAAAGACGCTGAACGGAAGAAATTTAACGAAATATAAAGCTTGCTTGTTCTAGAGGGGGTGGACTAAGGGTCGGGTAGAACCGGGAAGTGTGAGTGTATTGTAGCATACATGCAGGGTAAGCTGTGAGCAACGAACTTTTCAAAAGACACGCGCAGTCAAGAACACAAAACAACAAGAACATTTGGTTCGGAAGAAAACGTAGCCGGAGGAAGAATACCGACTGGAAGAAAAGGAAGCTGAGTCTGAGCGGGCGGCGACGACGACGGCACCGACGCGGTCAGCTTTAATAACATAGGCAAAAAAGGAAGAAAAAGAGCAATTGTCGTCATCATCATCGCCGTCATCATTGTCAGTAATCAGTCAGTCATCGGTTGCTTGATCTTCGACGTCATTTCTTTTCCATCTTATTCTCACGGGGCGCAAGAAGACCGGGGACAGACGAAACAGTGAACAAAGATGTAGCCGTAAATAGCAGAACCACCTGGAGGGAAAGATACCTGACTTCGGTAACAATGCTCGGGAAAGCAGATACTCACACACGCAGGATACGGCGTGAGTGAGTGAGTCTGTATCGAAGCGACCAAGGGAATGATATAAAGGTACCTAAGCGATGATTGTATGAGAATGTTACTTGTTTTCAGTTATTGTGTATGGAGTTAATACACGGGTCGGCTTCTGTGCGAAGAAAGTTTCCGTAACGATGGTTTCTGCACTGGGGTTGATGCTTTGACTGGTCCGAAGAGTTTGACGGAAGTTTTGGTATGCGTGTTGTAGATGTATTTTTTCCTTTTTTGTGTTTTGCTATTTAAATCGCACAAATCAGTAGATTTGCTAGGTTAGTTCAATCAATCTTAAAATTAAATATGGTCATTTGCAGGTTTTGAAATCAATGTGTCTTCACTCAACTTGGTTATATTAAAGATTGGAATAATAAAATCTTATATGGAGACACAGTCTGCTTTGATATCATGTATACATTCATTCAGGGTTGATAAGCAACTTCATGCACGCTTCTTCTCAGTACTGACTTTGCAATCCGCAGTTATCCTCACCAGTGGTTCCTTCAAAGGGTTTCGTCAGCAATTCAGCCATAATGCTTTCAGTTGGACAGTAAACGAAATGTGTCTCACTTCTCGAGGTACACAGAGTACCTAGCAGTAGGTAATCTGAAATACGTGCATACTACTTCCTCCAATGAAAACCAAAAAAGAGAGAAACCAGTTTTACCCAAAACTAATGAAAAAGCTAGTCGGCTTTTTCATTAGTTTTCAATTACTTCATCCCAGTAATTTTAAGTTAAAAAACTATTTCCTTTCCCTTGTCTTCCGGCAGCAAAAGGACAGCAGATTAAAATAACCTAGTGTTAGGTAATGGAATTTAAGTATGTACGTTTTATTGTCGCCCCAAGAAATGAAATTTGATGGCGACACGCTTTGTTCTTTTGCTTGACGTAGGGCAGTCCGTCCGGCATCATCAGCCCTCTTTCTTTACCTTGAATCTGTTAGCTGAAATCACCCATAGCATGTCTTGTGTAGCTTCCGTCAAAGAAAAAATGTTTCTGCGCACGATTGTTTGCTATGTGTCCTGTTACTCGTACCGCCGTGGAGTTGGATGTCGAATTTCCGATCCTGATCGCATTTCGTTTTGTTAACATAAGAAGAGACAGCTCGCCTATTACTGTAACTGATGCGTAACCTCGTCCTCTAGTTAGATTCTGGACAAGAATATGTATTCTAAGTAGGTAAATTTGAAGTATCCACCATAGGAATTCGTTAAATTTTTGCTTGTTTTGGAATCGTTAAATTCATTCTTCTGATTAGCGGCGCCCCTAGTAGTCACACTATGCTATGAAGTACCGTGAAGTTTCTGCTAATCACTGAACTGATTGTCTAGTGATTCAGAGTAGAAATCCCTGAAGTTCACCGAAGCGTAAAAGAGTTGTTTCAATTGCCTTAGATACTCGACGATATTCGGGAGAAATCCTACTACGGTATCCTACTTCAAATATCCTTGATCTAATGGATCCAAAATATCTTCCAAGATAAGCTAACGCATAATCTCATCAATTTATTGCTTCTGGTCGACAAAGGATCGTCATTCTCGTCATGCTTCATATGGACATCGATACACTCCTGCTCCGATTCTGTTTGCCTGAACTTCGTTTCCGTCCATTGAATTGATTCTATCCTTGCGCAACCTGTCCACTTGCTCCATCAAATTAACATATGTGCTGTTGAAAACGTGTGACGTGGCGCCAGAATCAAGGTACACGTTCTTCAATCGACTTTTGATAGCAAAACATATTTTTGACATTTTGACCTTCTGTTGTGAATCGTGGAACTCAGATTGCTACCGATCTTTGGCAAACGAAAAAATACTAGATCATTTAGAAAAGGGGCGTAAACTTAAATAAATCATGCATCGTTATTTCGAAGAAATTGTCGCACTTTTCTGTTGATACCTCGCATCAGCCGAGGTTCCCTGGCAGCTCCCTTCATATTCCATTTTTGCTTCAATACTTCTCCATTGGATGGAACCAAAAAAAAAAAAAACCAGGGACAGTTTGGTGAATCTTTTGGGTTGAATTCTCAACAAACTTATGATTAGGGCGTATAATCCAACTGTCAAAATTCACTTTCAGGGGAATTTTGTGCAAACCGTGCCTCGCAATTGATAGTAAACAAAAAACATTTGTTTTCTTTTGTTGACTCCTGTCAACTGTGTTTGGCCAATGGCAACTTCTCCGGAATCATCTCCCATAGTGAATTTTGATAGCTGGTTTATACCACTAGATCATAAATTAGTCTAGAATTGTACTGCATCGCCGTTGTATCATGGTAGTACGTCTTTGCAGTAAGGGTAGCTGGTTAGATCTGGACAAACCGTAACAGGACTATCATGGGACTTAATGAAGGGTAAAGTTCGTTTATTGAGGTAATCCGTTTTATATGCTGAATAAATTTCTAGTCACATACATATGTCATCAAACGCTGGCTTTCTTGTCACAGGAACAGATCCCTTGCCAAATCATATATTTTTTCGGGAACTTGTTCCTGAAAATAAACTTAAATCTGATAGGACCTTTCTGCGAGCAGGAAGTTTTGTAGAATTTGAGCCCAGACTTGTTTGAAATCGGTTTTCGCATTAGTTTCATCGTCCATTGAGTCGTATAGCTTACGAGCCCAAGTTCTGGCCACTGTTTGTTGTTTGAGGTTTCGGTTGGGTTGTTTACTTCTTAGCAAATAAATTTGGTACAAGTTTTTGTGTTGGATTCTGAACACAAAAAGTTTCTCTCGGTAAACTCTCCAAACTGTCAAATCAAAAAATTTGTTCCTTCTAAAAATTACCAGTTGCTCAAGAACGGTACAGTCTTTTAAACCTATAAAAATCATCTATTTTCCAATCGAAAACAAATCCTGTTCAATTGTTATCTACTGGATGTTGATGGATTTTTTTTTTACACAATTATTTGCCTTTTCTCGTCATGCATGATGAATATCTCAGAAATACGTTAGTTTAAAACTATGAAAAAATAGACCATCAACCGTAGTTGGCGATAAACGGTTCCACTTCGACGCTTGGTTTGCGGATAGATCTGCATTTTTTAATTATTCGAGCAACAGTATATTTAGACTAATCCAGCAGTGTTGCAAGCTCTCGAGTTGACGGTGATGAATTTTGCAAGTAAATGCGCGCCATTGTTTTTCTTTTCTCCTCCCGCATGCCAAATGTCACAGAACCACGTTAGTTTAAAACTGTGAAAAAATAGACCGGGCGGAACTGTTTACAAGCAACAAATTGCTTTAAGGAGTTTGCATATTCGGCCACTGGAAGCGCCACAATTAATCTAGTAAAGTTTAGTCGGAGTTCTGGCTGGTTCTAGTTAGTATTCCGGCTCCAGTGACACAGCTGATTCTAATTAGTTATAGTTTAGTTTGCATTCTTCCAAGATCTTTCTTTTGTGTACTTCAAGATCAATTTTTAAAAACCACAACAATAGCTCAAGGTTCTTTCAATTCTTCACCCATCGCAGTAAGCCATTTTCTCAGATGCAATGTCCAGACGGAATACAGATTTTCTGTCGCCGCCACAGATATCTTCTTGAATCAGTAGATGTAGTAGTTGTAAATCTGTAGACCTCAGCTTTTTACATGTACCAATATGTGTGGCCAATCCTTAACACGTCGGGACTATTTTCAATTGAATTACTACGAAAATGTAAACACATCCATGTTTCCAGTAGAGGTTTTACGACACTCTTGAAGCCCTTCTTGAAACTTATAATTCACTTGTAGCGTGCTATAAAACTAGAAATGCTACTTGGTTGTTTTTTTGCTTATCGTCATGAATTTGAGTTGCCACCTTCTTGTAAACCGACAGTACGGCTCGTTTTTAGCTCGATGTATGGTTGTAGACGGCACTAAAAAATTACTTGCGATATCTCAGATGGAGAGGTTGGTGTTCCGCTAGAAACAGCTGAACCACTCTTCATCCGGTCGTTTTGCGGCCTTCGGCTTGCGATTTCCACTCGATCCAGTCATCCTGGTTGTGTTCCGTAATATATTTTTTATGATAGTGGCAATTGATTTGGGCACATTCAATAATTTCGCCAAGTTGGCGTGCGATTAGTTCGCGTTTTTGAGCCACGCGAGCTTAATTTTGCTCCATTGCTCCTCTTGCTTCGATGCCATTTCCACAACTGAAGAGCAAATGCCAAAATCAAAAAGTATGCTACACGTACACGCAGGAAAAAGATTTGTAGGTTCAAAAAAAAATATGGATTAAATTCAATAAATAAAATTATTGGTCGGGGGACAATAAATTTATTTATTGAATTCAATGAAATTTGTTTCAATAAAAAAGTATTACTCCATTTTTTAATAAATATTTTGTTGAAATTAAAATAAAATTATTGAGATTAAAACTGTTTTTATTGAAAGCAAAAATTTATTGTTGTTCTAATAAAAAAAAAGTTTTCAGATTAATAAGTTTGATGATCGAAGTAATGAACAATGATTGGATTCAAAAGCACATATTTTTTAGTTTAAATATGCTTAACTTTTCTGCGTGTATACATTTTTAAAATGAGGGGTGTGCAGTAGAAGTTTACCAATTTTGATCGCAACGCCATTTATATGCAATCAAGTCAAAATTTTTGCGCAATCTACAGTCGGAAGTTATTTTTACTATTCACGTCATTGTTACTGCAACCACGGAACGGTTTCTTCCACCCGATCTGTTGCACTATAAACCGGTCATGTCAATTCAAGTCATTTTAAGTGAATTAAAAGAACGTAGCCGGCGTGAACTCTACACTGGACGAATCGCTCGCATTATATATGTGGGTAGATGCTCTGTTTCGTTCATTGTTCAGAAAACCTAACCTATACTAGTTGCTCGGTTACACCACCCAAGAAACAACCGCGCACAGTATCTCCGGGCGAAGGGTAGCATTGCAGCGTGTGAACCGTATCTGCTAACGGATTGGGAAGAGAAATAACTTTGAATCACAAACTAATTCAAATGTTTCTCACCGCTGAGCTCCACCACGAGGTTTCGCAGAAACAGCAAAGCTTACTGTCTGGAACTATTTTTGCTCTCCACCATGACGTAATAGATCATTCGACCTTTTCATTTTAGTTGAATTCCAAACTAGAAATCAAATTCAACGACGTTTTTCCGTGCTTCTTCTACGCAACCGCTAGTTCAAATAATAGAGAATCGAAGCGGGTTTAACCCTCATTCAATCCAAATCTTCCTATATGTATATATGATGTGATGGGAGGACGCAAGAGGTGGAAGAAATCAAATCCCGCATCCCAACCAGCCAGCCAGCCATCATCGCTCGCAATATACCAAGTCATAGCGAAATGAAAAAGTAGAATAACAAGACCAGTCAGTAACTGATAAAACTTTACACAACTAACACGCTGCCAAGCCGGTGGGGGATTGTGGTGGTAAGGGCGATTGTTCCGAACCGAGAAGAACTGAAAGAAGAGGTTGACGACCTCCGATCGTGGTAGCGTCGCGGCGAACTGAATAAGTTTCACCGCCGCAAAAGTTGCTGGAACTTACTTGAAAGGGCAACTCGTGCGCAGCCGTAGTCGTCGCAATGCAATGACGAAATATTGCCAATGTGGATCCTGTTGGCTTTGTTTTGGGGGCGAAATGGGACAATGTCCCCTAACATTATAATTAATAGAAGTCAGTTCCGGGTTGGTGTAGGTATCAAACAAAAATAAATGCCAACCAGTGGAATGTTTAGATACTAATAGGAATCTCGGATCCAATCACTTGTTTGGTAGTTCGTGGAAGTTACTTTCTTTCACGATATGTAAAAAGAGATTATGCCTTCTAGAGGGCGCAAAATACTATGCATTTACTGGTCGAACTATTCTGTCTTACTTCAGCATATCGGTTCTCATTGTCTTGTATGTATGTACAATTAATGTCAAACTAATTGATCGATATCAAGATGATATGATTATGCGGGATGTGAGACGCTACTCTGAATAGCGTCATCAAATGGATAGGGTACAAATAGGCTCATTACCTAATAAACACTTTCAACCGAGTAGAAATGGAAATCAGCCACGATTTGCCCTCCTGTGAATTTCAGGGTCTTGGAAATCGACGAAAATCGATCGATTATGGGAATCGATCAAGTGCTCTAAGCAACCTGGTCAATGTGGTAATGTGACAGTTCCATAACAACGTGCCGCCATCGTCATCTACAATATTCCTTCGAAATGTTTTATTGTTTTGGAAACAGTGTTAAGAAAACGAATTAAAAAGTAGCCATCTTCCCATGTGAGTAAAAGGACCCATCAGCAGCATCACGCGACGTCCAACTGTTGTCGATGGGTGTGAGTCTAGTGTTTCACATGATCTTTGCTAGCCTGTGACTAGATCCACACTCATTAACAAAAGTTGGCATTCGGAAGCATCGTCCGTCTAGCGGCAGCAAGCATCAACCGGACAATCAGCCCCGGCAGCACCATCGATGAGGATGTTTACCCAACCAGAAGTCAATGTTTTATTGCTGCCAGCCTACTTATACTATTGTTGTGTGTACGCCGTTGATCCACCACATGCCATTTTTGCGTTGTTGTATTTTTTTTATATTCCTTATGTTACGTATATTCAAGACCTTCATTTGCATTCTCGAGTACCTATTCAGGTGGGTTGGAAAAATGCTCTTGCATGCTTTCCCTACACAACAGCACCTTGTAGGGGGGAACGGCACTGAATTCAATGGATTATCAACATTTATTAACAATTTAAATATTCCACTTGTATGTAGCCTCTGTTTCACGGTTGAATTCCTCAGGTGTTGTTCTCTCAGCTCCTTTGTATGGCTGGTGCTGATATATACTTGAGCAGTCTCTTTTCACTTATCGGTTTAACTGTTAGGGTAAGATCGCTATATTGACTTCGACAAGTGTTAATGCTAATACATGTAACAGCTAAATGTTGAGGATTTTGCTCGAACTGGTAGGCTAAATTGAGTCAACTAATTATTCAATCCTGGTTACTATGTCATATTCCTGTTGTACTGGTGGTTTATGGCTTTCACCGGAATACCATTCTCCCGAAAATAAAATACCGGTAATTTTTTACAGAAATAATCATTTAAAAAAACATTCCACTGAAATGATCAACTTTCAGATGAAAAAAATTCCCGCTGTGAACCAGCAAAATGACTGTGTATTGAGCGGATTGACGTTTCAATTTGGAGGCCAACAACTTTATAGATAGGATTCTGCGTGGAATTTCAATCAGTTTGAAATTGAAGGAATCGAGAAGGTATTGTAAGTGAATCTTGGTTTCGGTAGATTGAGATTTCTCACCTCTGGTCTAAGTAAAGGAATATCTTTTTGTTAGAAATGTGGAGCAGATAAGGCCGCGTGTTTATCGTCACATACAACAAACCGCCGAGCGAACTACGGTACGATGCGCTTGTCAACAATTCTGTCTCCTTCTTTGGTTTAAGGTAATCGGGGTCTAGTGGCACCCTGGAACGTTTGGCTACCTTATGCTCGAATCGTCCGATGAGCTTATCGTTGTAGTTCTCGATGTGAAAACCGAGGAACTGGCAATGTTTCCCTGAATTGGACGGTTTGAAGTGTCTTTGGAATCCTGGTATTCGCATTCCAAATGGCAGAAACCTAACAAGTCATCTACGTATAAATGAACACTTACAGTTCTTTTTCTTCACGTACAGACATACGTTTTGAAGATGCCGTCCTTTTTTTATTCCAGACCCGAGTTGACTGAAGGCACACACTTCGTCGTAGTCTGTACCGATTTGTTGCGAAAACCTTTGCGCTACGAGCCTTTTCTTTGTACCGCACAGTCTCGACACACTGGAACAACGCAGCAAGTTTTAGCAAGTCGTTATTCGTAGCATAGCTTCTCAACGCTGAAATTGACTCCCCAAAGATCTTGTCTCTTATTGACTTCGTGCCTCGCAACGTTCTCTACGCTCATCTGTCTTACTACAACCTAGATTCCACCGTACGACGTTTGGATTCAACGAACCGATTACCGCATGTATTCGAACTTTCTCCCCGGTCAAGGATCTGTTTGAGTTTGGTGAACCAACGCACAAGATCGCACTGAAAGTTTCGCGGTCTACATTTTTTATGACTTGACTCCTGCTATTTTTTTCAACGTCACTGGTGTACAGCTCCATGAAGAATGGCTTATGGCACCGGAATCGATGATCCATGGTCGCAATCCCCTTTTGCCTCTCTCTTTGTCCACTAAATAAGAATGCGGAAGAAACGGCATCCTTCTTTGGCTTGGAAGTGCTAGGCGTCTATTGTTCTTTTGCTTTGTCGCTCACAAGCAACCAGCAGAACTTTTTTTATGTCCCGGTTTCTTGCAGTAATGACATGTGATTGGTTTCCGTTTGCTTGAATCGTTCCCGTAACCGACCTTTACAACCGAATCTTGCTCCGACCCATGAAGTTGCGCTGCTTCGTCGAACAATTTCCGCTTTACCAGCGTCACATCATCAGATCTGCTTTCTAATGCGGTAGTCAACGTGTCATACGCATTGAGAAGGTTTCTCAGGACCACCCGAATAGAAATGTACAGTAACAAAACCATGATTTTCACTGTGCCAGTACAGTAATTTTACAATAATTTATAGTAAGTTTTAGTGTTATGCTACAGTACAAAAACAATAAACTTTAACGTTTTTACAGTAAATTTCTACGTAAAATAGACTTTTACAGTGAAAAAGGGGGGTGGTTATGTATCTTAACATTTAAAAAATCAATTTTTCTCCATACATTTTTTTCTCGAAAACAGCAAAATTTAATGTGAATGCACTGTATCAGTTTTTTGTTGAACAGTGAAATTTATTGTTACTTAAAATTTTATTGTAAATCTACTGTGAGAACTTGGCATCGAACAATGTTGAAACAGTAATAACTATAATATTTATTGTTTTATGATTGTTTGTAGGGTAAATGCTATTGTAAAATTCTATCCGGGCATCGCGATCATAACATTTTTGGCGAGCTGCTGTCCAGTGTTCGCTAACTGGGCGAAAATTTCTGCCATTGCGAACAAATGTTCCGCCATATCATAACCTTCTGAAAATCGCTTGTCATATAGATTCGCTTTAGGAGCGACATTTTTGAGGTTAGGCTGATTTTCTGATGGTGTCTTTGAAGGGTTAACCACGCTTCCGGTATCGTCCTGAATGCACAAATGAGGCCGTACTGATTATCCTCAATCGGCAAACCAATCGTTACCCAGATCTTGACAACCGCTGCATCCTACACAGCTGCTGCTTCGGCTTTGACCCGGCTCTACATAACGCCAGAGTTCTTTCCGAACGAGCAGCGGTTCCACGTTGAAACGCCAGCTAGCGTAATTATTGTTTAGTTTTTATACACTGAACCGATTTCCTTCTAAAATATTCACGAGAAAAACAACGAAAGTGACCTTCGAATTACTTTTTCGCAAGATGGTGTCACATGGCGAGACCGAAATATTGTCAATAAATATATTGACAAGACTGCTTCAATCCATCAATCCCATTTAAATTCTACAGAGCCAATATTTTCAAGATTACCTTACACCATCAATATATGATTTATTGTCAATATTTCCGCTCGTGTAGGGTCAGCATAAGAAACGCTACTAACTTGGGTAAGGGGCCATGCATAAATGACGTAGCATTTTGGGGGGTAGGGAGGGTATACCAAAATTGTGACGAAGTGTGACGAGGGGGAGGGTAGGGTCAGAAGTTGTGCGACGTAGCATTAAAGTTAAAACCCATTGTTTAGAGAAAACAATTTAATGATCATCCCCATGATTCCCAAGAGAAATAAATTTAAATTCAAACAAGTTACTTTTGATGCGGTTTTTTCATGAGGTAAATTTTACGATTCGCGGAATTGCAAGTTCGCGAAAATACAAAAAGATTTTGTATGCGGATTTAACTTGCTACATTAGTTAGCTAATGTTGCTAATTAGTAGACTTAGTTTGAAAGCTGAATTAAATTTTCACTTCGGATTCAACCAAACAAAATTTAGTAACGTATGCTTCTTACAATCATTGGCGGCTGCACGATTGTGAACTGAGAGAACTTCTCTTTATGCTCCCTTTGACTTATAAAATTCAAAACAAAACTATCAACACTATATTTGTCATGAAATGGGCTTATTTTGCACGCAATTTGCTGTTATAATGAAAATGTTGATAAAAGTCGTCAAACATTTTGAAAGGACATGTATTTAAAATAATTGAAAAACATATGTAATTTTTTTTTCATCTCCCGGGCGCTTTGCATGGGACGAGGGGAGGGGGTAGGTAAATGCTACGTTATTTACGAGGGGGAGGTTAGAATTTTGTGACCAAATGCTACGTGGGGGGAGGGAGGCGTCAAAAATCGCCGAAAAAAAGCTACGTCATTTGTGTACGGCCCCTAAGTAACGAACAAGGAATGACATTGAATTATAATTGAGTTCTACAAGATGACGACACGAATGAACTCATGATGAATGAAGTTCATGTTTGACAATTCTCGGTGGTTTGTTTACCTTGTCTGTTGCATGAGTGCGAGTGCAACGGGTGCTCATCTGTTACATTCGAACTCACGTAACTTCCATGTAAATAAACCACCGAGAATTGTCAAACGTAGTTCATCCGGCTCATTTTGTTGGGTTATGTCGGTTCGCGTAAAACCTAATGGTATGTGTGAGTCATGAGAAGTACACTGAGATAAATCATTTTTCTGAATTTGATTTCGTTGTTGCACGCATTTAATGGTGCATAACACTTTTTAGGCGGAGAACGCGTACGAAATAAAAATAACAAAAAATCCGTATATTTTTTCGAAAAATGTTTAACAAAAAACCGTATTAGAAAAACATGAGTGTATTTGAGTTTTTTATGAATCATTTTTCTTTCGGAAACGTTAAATTGTTTTCTGGAATCAATGGTTTTTGATGCCCGTAAATAATTTCAATCAATGCTGCGTCGCACATCTATTAACCCTACCCTCCCCCTTGTCACACTTCGTCACATACCATTCCTACCCCCTAAATTGTGACTCTTACATAATTTTTGATTGATTGACCTCGCTGTCGAGAGGAAACGCAAAACAGTTTCCATTAGCACCTAAGAGAAGAGACGACAACTGGCTTCTTGCTCTTCTTAATTTTCTCGACTTGGCCCTGCCGTAAATCTGAAGATGCACGAAATGTTGATGTGTATGAAAAATAGCCAGAGTAGATTCAGCAGCATTGTTTTCCATCCCGATTGTAAATATAATGAACGCTCATGACTGGCAAAATGACCAATCAGAAGCTGGTTCAATATTGAGGTTAGGACTGGATCAAATTAGCTACGCGATTGTCTTCTCTTCTCTTAGATTAGCACTAACTTGTGGGATAAAAATTCAACTATCCGGAACGTATCTGAGTCCGGATCTATACCTCTAAACGAGCTCTTTACTTCTGGAAAGAAACTTTGAAATAGTAAGATGTAAAGATCCTTTAGCGGTCTTCTCTTTTCATATACGAAATTACTCTTCTACTACACATTTTTATTAATCCAGTGTCCGACGATGAATAACCAGAAAAATGCAGTACGTTGTGAACTTACCGCAAACTAGTGCACGACTTCCCATCCCGGTTCAATACCCGGAAGAACTGCGGCATTATTCAAAGAAACGCGCCGATCGACAGTGTAGCATTTATCCAGCTGCATGGACCAACGGAACACGCGAATAGATCGGATGCAGAAAAGAGAAAAAACAAAGAACCATTGAAACAACGCCATCGCACCTCCAAACCCCAACCACCGATCGATGGAAATGGGACCCCCAGTGCAACTTATACAGGAGCAGCATCACATTCCAATAATTGAGCTCAATTTTCGTCGGCGTGCATGTATCTGGTGCACGGTATATTTTCAACCTCGTGACTAGATTACATGCTCGTCTATGGAGTTGAGAGCGAACGACCGCGGTCCTGGCATAGAAGACAGAATCGGATCTGCTGTTGGTTTGGCAGGGTATGTCGCGTTGAATTGCAGAAAATAGTGAAAATAAAATGCGTGGTCAGCGTGCTTGCTTTTCAAATCTTTATAGAAGCTTAGTCAATTTCACAATTATAGAAATTATAGTACATCAGCTCCTTAGAAAGTGTTTCACCGAATACCGAAATTTTTTTTTTCCTATTTTTGACCAACTTTTTCTATAGGATTCCAAAACAAATTTTCTTTCGAACTGTTAGGGTTATGAAACACGAATAAATTGTTTTGATCAAGATATATACTTCTTTCGCAAGGTTACAAGCTGCTCAATTTTTACATTCCAATTCTCAACATAATTCTAGAATATTTACAAGACTCTAATTGCATGAAAATAAAAGGTCAAAGACAGACTAAATTGATAGAAATTATCAATTTTTAATAATATTGCAAGAAAACAATTATATCAAAACTTCATTTTTCACCTTTAACTTAAACTGTCCTTGGCAGCACTGCTTTAACGGAACTCAATCAATTTAATGGTAATAACTTCAGTTCTACTGATAATGCTACGAATTGTGAGTGCTCAATTGAAAGCTGATAGCCCAAGTTATCAAGCTTACTTGTTTTTGTAAACAAATCTTGTGGAAACCAAAAGTTATAGTTGTTTAAAGTAATGGTGCCCTACAGACAACATAAGCAGGAAAGGGTTAATACTTCAGAGAATTATACTGGGATTTGAGCTTTGCGAAGAGTTGAATTTAGTACTATAAATTGGTTGGTGATCCTCTATTCATCTCCTTAGTCAAAACGCCACATTATTTCATTGATTACTCTATAATCAACAACAGGTTGCACTTTAATTAGCGCCAATATCTTTGCTTCGCTTCTACGAAACATTACAGTAACAAATCTTGTTAGAAAGTTGGAATCGATCTTCCGACTTTTCATCCTACGCCACATGGTATCATTGAACAAAGACTTAAAACGATGCTCGATTGGGTAGAATGAATGCTGGGGTGCTGAGATGAATTTGGGAGAGTCTACCCTACATACAGACTTATGCCGTTTTTGCTTGATCCTGAAACTAAATCAACCTTCAAAGTCCAACCGCTATCAGTTCAGACATTTTGAAAGCAGTTGGTGTTAGAACCTGACTCAGTTTTGCTTCAAGCAAAAACGACATAGTTCGCGATAAGACATTAGAAATCTTTCGTTAAAACAACGCGGAAGCACAATTTTTTTCAGTGGGGTTAAAGTGCTGCCGCATGTGAAAATAAAAAGTTCTGCTCGAATATCACCATAGCCTACTCTAGTACTACTTGATATTTTTCATCACAAATATACCGTACAAGCGATACGTTGGAAACGAGCCTTCCGAGCACGTTGTTCAACCAAGAAAATCATCTCTTCGTTGGAAAATATATTTTGAAGAGATTCATTTCGTAAGATCCTAACACCGGTTCTCATTCTTGTCTCTCACAGGCCAAAAAACCCGTTTCACGTCTTCACGCTCAAACTCCCGATCGGAACAAGGCTCAGTTCTCCCCGGCCAGCTATTCGCCCATGTAAGTACTGGATTATCCATCGATCCTCGAGCCAACTAACTTCCTTTCTCTTCTCTCATCACCAGTTCATCGTCAAAAAAATCCGACCCGAATGGACCGAACAACTCCGGCAACGTTGTGTACACATTCGGACATCCCCAGCTGCTTAAACAGACGACTTGGGCAACGACACCAGCGGACAACCGGCGGCCGCCGCTTTCGATCGAAGTACGGCTGTACAAGGGCGGTCAGCTGACGGCAGAACCGAACCACAGCAGTGTAACCAATGGGCCCAGCTATATGAGCGATGAGTGCAAGTATATGTACGATGCGAACTACGATCGGGTGCTGATTCTCGGCGATCGGATCTATGAAGGTGGTAAGCAGATTTGTAAGCGATTAACCGTAGAGCGGAATCTGGATTCGCAGGAAAGTCGAACGGCTGATGATGAGGGCATACCGAAGGATGATCGCGAAGTTAGTACGATCGAGGAAGTTTCGATTCATCATGTCGATTTTCCAAGTACGGATGTGATAAGCGTGATGGGTAGGATTGTGGTGCATCCGGAAAGAAAAGACGAGCGACACGCTATCGTTGATTATGATGAGATGACGCTTCGGTATACACAGTTAGATTTTAGTAAGATGAAAAGCTGGTCTGTTTTCCCCGGAGAAACGGTCGTGCTTGAAGGAGTCAATCCACGAGGAACTGCTTTCGAGGTTCGAAAAATCCACTACCAACGCAGTCTAGAACTGCCGGAAGCCCCAATGCAGCTTGGGAGAGAGCTTAATATCGTGGTTGCTTCTGCTCCCTTCACCGACAAGGAAGACCTGTTGTACGAAAAACTGTCCGATCTGCTGGCTTACTGTAGCAACAACAGTCCCGATGTACTGATCCTTACGGGGCCATTCGGAAACAGCGATAGTCAATTGTTTTGCACAATTGCTGAACCCTTCGAGGTGTATTTCGAGAAAATCATAACTAACATTATGAGTTCGATCTCTGCCAATACCGAAGTACTGATGGTGGCCAACCACGACGATATCATGTCGATGTTCGTCTATCCTTCGTTCCCGTACAAAATCAATAAATACTTCAAGAACCTTCACTTCCTACCGGATCCCTGCGTCGTTTCTATTAATGGCATGGAAATAGGCATCACTACAGTGGACATCATCAAGCATTTGACCGATGCGGAAGAAAGCGGAAATCCCATTGGGGATCGGATAAAGCGCGCATTCAACTACGTGTTTCATCATCGAACGTTTTACCCGTTGAATCCTCCACCAGAGCACGTCCCGCTGGATGTGGATCTGTTGAATGAGTTTGGTAACCTGCCCCGAGTACCGAATATGATGATTTGCCCGGGCGATCTGAAATGTTTCGTGAGGGTGAGTGCAAACAGGATGAAAAAAATCGATTCATAATTACTAATGATCTTTGTTTTCTTGCATATCTCAGGACGTCAACCGGTGCGTGTGCATCAACCCTGGACATCTAGTGGATTACGAGAGTGGCGAGGGCACGTTTGCACGTGTGGTCGTTCATCCGCCGGATGGTACAGCGGCTGTGCCATTTAACTATTTAGCTTGTCAAGTGGTTAAATCATAAGATCGTTAGTTTCATCAGCGGTATGTTGAAATTGTTATGGTATGGAATAAAAGATTTTCCTGGCATATGTAAGCAAATGTTTGAATAGATCAGAAAGAAATGCTTTTAGGCTGGTGCGGTATATGTACTAGAAGGTAGAAGAAATATGACGATTTTTTCATCAATATTGCTTAGAGTAGCGATTAAAAAACTTAATTACTAGGTACTCAGTATTGTCCTTTCTCTTTTAGTATGTAAGTGACCTCCAAATCTTTGTACCAAGGATGTATGTCGATTTTTTTTTCAAAATGTGCACATTGGATATTGTTCTGAAGGTCGCTTCAGTGGTTTTCAACTGAAGGTGAATTCATCTTTAGTGGTGAATTTGACCGTCCAACGTATTGACTTATTTTTGATCAAATCTCGACAAAGATGATTACGGCGTATAAGCCAACTGTCAAAATTTACTTCGAGTACGAATTCCGAACAAACCGTAACTCGCAAATCACACTTGGATAGGTTCCCAGGACGCCTAGAATATCATAATCCATCTTGACACATCATGTGGAACGAATTTCCGCAGTACCCACGAATCATTAACGACTTTCGAGCAGTTCATACAAGCCATGCTTTTGAACGAAGAAGTACGCCTACCGGGTATGCAATAGGCGCAAGAAATTAACTCCAACGGATATGGTAACGTATCGATTCGATAGAAGCGAACTTGCATGCAACGTTCGATAAATCAGCTATTCACCAGAAGGCGTCGCTTTCGCAAAAAAAAAAAAAAATTGAGCGAGACGTAGCGCGGCGCGAAGTGATAACGTTAAGTATAAATGAAAAGATGATACAATTGGAGACGATAAAAGGGTGTCTCCAACGGAATGTGTTGAAAATATCGAATCTGGGTATCTTTCACCTTATTGACATCTTAGATTTAAGCTTGTATTTTGTTCTCCCGCCAATTGCTATGTCGAGTGATCTGAGCGGGTGCGACCTCTTGCCCTCCCCTAACAATTCCACTACACGATACTTATCTTTATGTTTGTGTCTCTATCCCTTGCGAGATATCCAGGTCATCGAAATAATAAATCAAATAATTACTTTAGTTATTATATTTTATTGTTTTTTTTCTTCTTTCGTTTCTAATAGATAGATTT